>NC_056735.1:1781337344-1781509754 GCF_019279795.1 Protopterus annectens
GTGTTTAGGGACAGATTTTCCATGCTGAGTGTAGCAGTAATGAATACAGTGTCCTATCCATTTGGAAATAGTCTGTTTTGAGATAGCCTTGCCCTGTGATCCTGCAGCATATGCTGCAAACAGTTGCTCAGTTTTCCTGATAGCTTTTGTTTTGTCCAAGTAGAAGCGTAGCTGTCTGTGTATGTCCAAAGAATGCAAAAGTTTTTCTCCTTTATTCTGTGGGTTTGGATAAAAAGTTGACAAATGGATAGTTTGGTTAACAGCCACACTATATACCACCTTTGGCATAAAACTAAGGTTTGTCCTTAGAGAAACCCTGTCCTGATGAAAAATTATAAAAGGTTCCACTGCCATTAATGCCTGTAGCTCTGAGACTCTTCGTGCTGAAGTTACTGCTAGGAGCAGAGCTGTTTTCCATGATAAAAATTTTAGATCTGCTGCATAAGCTGGCTCGAAAGGAGGCAGGGTTATTTTTTCCAACACGAAATTGAGTTGGTGTTGGTGCTCTCCTGGGCGGTCTTATGTTTTTAGCCCCTCTGAGGTACTGTTTTAATAAAGGATGAGAGAATAAGGGAGGGTCCATGTTGTAATGTGCTGAAATGGCAGAGGTGTGGATCTTAATTGATGAGAAGGATAGGCCTCTGTCCAGCATCTCAGTTAAGTATTGTAAAATCTGAGGAATGTTTGGGACAAGAGAATCAAGGTTTTGAGCCTGATTCCAGGCGCAGAATCTTTTCCATTTTTTGGAGTAAGCCTTCCTGGTGCTAGGCCTCCTGGCCTCCAAGATAACATCCATAATGGCTTTAGAAAGAGTTGTTGCCTGTTTGTCTAATGAATCTGCCATGCTGCCAGGTTTAAGGTTTTGAGCTGCTGGTGCAGGATCTGATTGTTTTGTTGAGTTAGAAGGGTAGGAATTTGAGGCAAAATCCATGGTGGTCCTTGAGCAAGGTTCCTTAAAATCGGGTACCAGTGCTGGCATGGTCAGTCTGGGGTGATCAGTATCATCTGTGGTCTCTCTTGTCTGGCTTTTAGGAGCACCCTTGGAAGGAGAGGCAGAGGTGGGAATGCATATACTTTTAGGTTTCTCCAGCTGAGCAAAAGAGCATCCACTTTCCATGCTTGTTTGTGGTAAGCCCTTGTGCAGAATTTTTGTAGTTGGCAGTTTAGTGGGGAGGCAAAAAGATCTATGTGTGGGCTTCCCCATTTTTGTGTTACCATGCTGAAGATTTGTGGATTCAATTTCCATTTGTGAGGGTCCATGATATTCCTGCTTAGAACATCTGCCAGAGTATTTTCCTTTCCTGGCAGGAATTGTGCTTGCAGGTGTACTTGGTACATTAGAGCTGTGTTCCATAAGGTCATGGCTTGCCTGCATAGGGGGTAAGAATGAGTGCCACCTTGTTTGTTTATGTACCACATAACTGTGGTGTTGTCTGTCTTTATTAATAATTGTCCTGGGTGCAGAATTTCCTTGAAAGCTGTTAGGGCATTTTGCACCGCTAACATCTCTTTTTGATTGATGTGTAGATGCATCTGGTCTGTGTTCCACTTGCCCTGTATGCATTTTCCTGCCATGTGTGCTCCCTAGGCATAATCCGAAGCATCTGTTGTTAGAGTTCGCCTGGCTGTGGGTAGAGTGAAAGGCTGACCCTTCTTTAGGTGACATGCCTGTGCCCACCATCGAAACTCCTGTTGTAAGCAGGGAATCATTGGTATTACTGCTTCTAAACTGTGAGAGTGCTGAGTCCAAACACTTTTTAGGTACCATTGTAGTTTCCTCATATGCAGTCTGGCATATGGTATTAGTAGTATGCAGGATGCCATGAATCCCAGGGCCTGCAGAATTTTTCTTGCAGGGAGATGGGATTTTTTTGCCAGTAACTGAAAATATTGATTTAGTTGCACTTGTCTGTCTGGCGTGAGGTAAACCATCTGGGCCGTTGTATTTAAGCTGGCACCCAGGAATGTAATCTGTTGTGAGGGCACTAGTGTTGACTTCTTTTTATTTACAGTGTACCCTACAAAGGTTAGCAACCTTTTTACAAACGCCAGATGCCATAATAGAATGTCCCTTGTCTCTGCTTGAATGAGGCAGTCGTCCAGGTATGGATATATTTGAATTCCTTTTTGTCTGCAAAAAGCAACTACTGGTGCCAGGCACTTTGTGAAGACTCTGGGTGCAGTAGATAAGCCAAAGGGCAGTGCAGAGAATTGGTAGTGCATTGATCCAGCTTTGAACCTGAGGTATCTTCTGCAATTTTGTCTGATAGGGACATGCAGGTATGCCTCTTTGAGGTCCAGAGTAACAAGCCAAGCATTCTTGTCCAGCATGGGTAGCAGCTGTTGTAAAGTCAACATTTTGAATTTTGGAATTTCCAGGTATATATTTAAAATTGACAGGTCTAGTATGGGCCTCCAGGCCTTGTCCTTTCTGGGGACCAGGAACAGTCTTGAGTAAAATCCTTGTCCTTGTTCTTGCTGTGGTACTCTTTGAATAGCTTTCATGTTCATGAGGGCTGAAATTTGTTTTTGTGCCTCTGCCCTTTGATTTTGTGGCAGGTCTGGCATTCCTTTTGGCTTTGGTAATGTATGGAAGTAGAACTTGTAACCTTGAGACACAATTTTCAGAACCCATCTGTCTTGGGTGATTGTTTGCCAATTTTGAGAAAAAAGTGCTAGTTTCCCCCCCAAAGAGGCTTCCAAAAGTGGAGTGCTTGGGATGCGAAGGGGAAAGTCAGTGTGACTGCTTCCTGTAAGGCTGAGACTTGTCCTCACCTCCTCTTGGGGTTGAGGTTCCCCACTGTTTTTGTCTGTTTGAGCCTTGGGGTTGAGATCTGCCTCTTGGGCGTCTGTATCTGCCTCTTTGTGGCCTGTCTGACACTGGAAAGGACCAATTTTTTTGTAGGCCAATTTCTGCTAAAACGAGGTGGCTGTACCTGCAAGAAATCCTTGACTGTTTGCACTGATTTAGCTTTTTCCTCCATTTTCTTTAAGACCTCTTCTGCCTTAACACCAAACAAGGTATCATGCTGTAAAGGAGCATCCAATAATTTTGCCTTAACATGATCAGGTAAACTCTGTTATTTTAACCAAGCATGCCTTCGAATCACTGACCCTGTAACTGTGGCCCTACAGGAGGCCTCTAGAGAATCAAAACCACATTGCAGAGTATGCTTTCCCACTTGTTCTATTGCATGCAACATATCCTGCATTTCCTTACAATCAGGAGCTTCGGAGCTGGCTAACATTTTCTGTTTTAATTGAGTCAGTAAATATTGTTGGTACTTAGGCATGTGAAACTGGCAATTTAAGGCTCTTACAGCAAAAGTAGCGGAAGTGTATACTTTCTTCCCCCATCTATCCAAAGCTCTTGAATCTCTGTCAGAGGGTACTGGATTTTTTTCAATGGAAGTCTTAACCCCTTTTGGACCCTGGGAAATAGTTTCTGGATCAGCAGAAGGGTTTTTATATAGAAACTTGTGAGAGTCAGAGACTCTGTAGTACCTATCTGGCTTGGCTGGCACAGGGGGCAAGGAGTCAAGGAGATAAGCTGGATTCCGAAAACACATCATCCACAATATCTAGCACAGGCGGAATAGCCAGGGGCCTGTGCTGAGGTAGTAAAAGGAAATCTCTGAGCCTTTTCTTAGAATCTGAGTATTCCTGACTTTCCCAATGGAAGTGCTCCCTCATGGTATGTAAAGTTTCCCCAAAAGAGTAATCCTCAGGAGGATAGGCTGAAGGGATAGAATCTTCAGCATCAGAGTCCTCATAAGGAGGGATAGAGTACCCCTGGACAGAAGCAGAATCAGAGGACATGGAAACCTGATCAGAGGAATCATAGTCTGTATCCTGCTTAGGCCTTTTCTCAGTAGGGGGATTGGAACCCCTGATTAAAGTAATGAGGTCTTCGGCCATTTTAAGCATCTGTTTTTTAGGCATGGAGGCTTGTCCAGAAGAAGGCTGTACTTGTTTCTTTGTCTTTAGTGGTACTTTTGTCTTGGTTGTTATTTTGATAGAAAATTGTGAAGGTCTGAAAACACCCTCAGAAGCCGATGCCTGCTCAGCGGCTCCGGACCCACCTGAGGGATTAATTTCCGTAGGCCCAATACCTTGAGTTTCCAGAGGCCTAGTCTCCACATGGGAGTCGGAGGTGGCCTGTGACAATGAGGTAGCGGGTGTCAGGGGCTGCGAAAGTGCCTCACTGAGAACCGGCGACCCGGCGAGTGGCCTGGAAGAGGTTTCGTCTTCGGTTTTGGACCTCAGATTCCTGTCTTTATCCTTGTCCTGGCGTTTTTTCGGTAATCCTGTCATCAGATGATCCGACGACATAGTGTAATTGAACCTTCGGCCAAAGTAGTGCAATGCAAAATCAAAATGCCTTTTAATAGTGCGTTTGTTAAATCTAGCACAAAACCGACAACTAGTGACGTCGTGATCAGGGCCTAGGCATGGAATACAGTAAGAGTGGAAGTCCTTATGAGGTATTTGCTTTCCAGAAGAAATACAATTGTTAACTTTTTCTGACATCGGTCTGAGGCAAGAAAAAAGTTTCCCCAACGGGGTACTTAGCTTTATTGAAGACTTCAGTTCTAAAATTCGATTTCGAAAATCTCAGGAGTTGGCCGACTGGCACTTGCAAACTGCTTCTGCTTTGGGCACCGCGTGGCAAGAAAGACTGAAGAAAATGGTGTCGGATGCATCATATATACCCCTGGCGCACTGACGTCAGGGAAGAAGCAACAGCACCCGATGCCGGACCAAGACTTTGGAATTCTGACAGACTGCGGGACCGTCTGATGGCAGGATAACCCAAGTGTGATGACTGCAGCAGTGTAACACAATGAACATCACCATACTACAGGATAATCAAATCAGTTGCTTTTACAGGGTTTACCTGCATGGATAAGTGAGCAGATACCCTAAATAAGTGTCTATAGCTGTGCATACATACTGACATTTTTTGCTAAAAGGTAATGGTCCTATGTAATCAAGCTGCCAAATTTGGCCAGGTAACTTGCCCCTACCTAAATGTCCTTGTGCAATACGGGGTATTGGCCTATGTTGTATGTGCTGGCATATAGGGCATCGTAATATAATAGTTTTAACTACATCCACAGAAATCAAAATTCCCCTCGATTGTGCCCACCTGTAAGTGGCTTTTTTTCCAAATGTCTGCATTTCTGATGAGCCCATTTCTCTATGCCAGATTGTTTTGTTTCATTTTGGTCTTTTTATCTTTTCCTAACATTTGCCTCAGAAATTTTAGTATGCTTGTCTGTAACAAAATTAAACTATTGTTCTAAAGAATCAGATGCACAATGGGCATTTATGTGATATACAGTACCAACACTTTCGATAACATTTTCCATACTTGCTGCCAAAATTCTTTTCCCCACACTTCCTTCGAATGTATATTCCAGTTATTTTTTTGCCATGTAGGTAACCAAGTAGGTAAACCATTTGCCACTGACAAAGAATCAGTATAAATGTTGCATGTTCCTGGTGTCTCCTGCTTCAAAGCCTGAAAAACTGCATAAAACTCAGCATACTGACCACCTGTAGTAGTTATTGACTACTCTTACCATCACCTGTAGTGGATACTGACTACTCTTACCATCACCTGTAGTAGTCACTGACTACTCTTACCATCACCTGTAGTAGTTACTGACTACTCTTACCATCATCTGTAGTAGATACGGACTACTCTTACCATCACCTGTAGTGGATACTGACTACTTTTACCATCACCTACAGTGGATACTGACTACTCTTACCATCACCTGTAGTGGATACGGACTACTCTTATCATCACCTGTAGTAGTGACTGACTACTCTTACCATCACCTGTAGTAGATACTAACTACTCTTACCATCACCTGTAGTAGTTACTGACTACTCTTACCATCACCTGTAGTAGATACTGGTTATTCTTACCATCACCTGTAGTGGATACTGACTACTCTTACCATCACCTGTAGTAGTTACTGACTACTCTTAGCATTACCTGTAGTAGATACTGACTATTCTTCCCATCATCTATATTAGTTACTGACTACTCTTACCATCACCTGTACTGAATACTGACTACTCTTACCATCACCTGTAGTAGTTACTGACTACTCTTGCCATCACCTGTAGTAGTTACTGATTACTCTTACCATCACCTGTAGTAGATACTGACTACTCTTACCATCACCTGTAGTGGATACTGACTATTCTTCCATCACCTGTAGTAGTTACTGACTACTCTTACCATCATCTGTAGTAGTTACTGACTACTCTTACCATCACCTGCAGTAGATACTGATTATTCTTACCATCACCTGTAGTGGATACTGACTACTCTTACCATCACCTGTAATAGTTACTGACTACTCTTAGCATTACCTGTAGTAGATACTGACTATTCTTCCCATCATCTATATTAGTTACTGACTACTCTTACCATCACCTGTACTGGATACTGACTACTCTTACCATCACCTGTAGTAGTTACTGACTACTCTTGCCATCACCTATAGTAGTTACTGATTACTCTTACCATCATCTGTAGTGGATACTGACTACTCTTACCATCACCTGTAGTGGATACTGACTATTCTTCCATCACCTGTAGTAGTTACTGACTACTCTTACCATCATCTGTAGTGGATACTGACTACTCTTACCATCACCTGTAGTAGATACTGACTACTCTTACCATCACCTGTAGTGGATACTGACTATTCTTCCATCACCTGTAGTAGTTACTGACTACTCTTACCATCACCTGTAGTAGTTACTGACTACTCTTACCATCACCTGTAGTGGGTTCTGACTACTCTTACCATCACCTATAGTGGATAGTGACTACTCTTACCATCACCTGTAGTGGATACTGACTACTCTTACCATCACCTGTAGTTGGGAGGGTGGCCTAATCACCTGTGGTTGGGAGGGTGGCCTAATGGTTAAGGTGTTTGCCTTACAAACACAAGGTGCAGGGTTTGAGTCTCACAAGGGATAATTGGCTAGGCTTAAAATGGCTCGCAAGGGCAGTTAGCCTAGTACAAATCTATGAACCTATGAACTCTTATCATCACCTGTAGTAGATACTAACTACTCTTACCATCACCTGTATTAGTTACTGACTACACTTACCATCAACTGTAGTAGATACTGACTACTCTTTCCATCACCTGTAGTGGACACTGACTACTCTTACCATCACCTATAGTGGATAGTGACTACTCTTAGCATCACCTGTAGTGGATATGGACTACTCTTACCATCACCTGTAGCAGATACTGACTACTCTCACCATCACCGGGATACTGATTACTCTTCCATCACCTGTAGTAATTACTGACTACTCTTACCATCACCTGTAGTAGTGACTGACTACTTTTACCATCACCTGTAGTAGATACTAACTACTCTTACCATCACCAGTAGTAGTTACGGACTACACTTACCATCACCTGTAGTAAATATGGACTACTCTTACCATCACCTGTAGTAGATACTGATTATTCTTACCATCACCTGTAGTAGTTACGGACTACTCTTACCATCACCTGTAGTAGCTACTCTTACCATCACCTGTAGTAGTTACTGGCTACTCTTACCATCACCTGTAGTAGTTACTGACTACTCTTACCATCACCTGTAGTAGATACTGATTATTCTTACCATCATCTGTAGTCATTACTGACTACTCTTACCATCACCTGTAGTAGCTACTCTTACCATCACCTGTAGTAGTTACTGACTACTCTTACCATCAACTGTAGTAGTTACTGACTACTCTTACCATCACCTGTAGTGGATACTGACTACTCTTACCATCACCTGTAGTAGTTACTGGCTACTCTTACCATTACCTGTAGTAAATACTGACTACTCTTACCATCACCTGTAGTAGGTTACTGACAACTCTTACCATTAATGTGTATTAGATGATGACTACTCTTACGATCACCTGTAGTAGTTACTGACTACTCTTACCAACACCTGTAGTGGATACTGACTACTCTTACCATCACCTGTAGTGGATACTGACTACTCTTACCATCACCTGTAATAGTTACTAACGACTCTTACCATCACCTGTAGTAAATACTGACTACTCTTACCATCACCTGTAGTAGAGACTAACTACTATTACCATCACCTATAGTGGATACTGACTACTCTTCCATCACCTGTAGTAGTTACTGACTACTCTTACCATCACCTGTAGTAGTTACTGATTACTCTTACCATCACCTGCAGCAGTTACAGACTACTCTTATCATCACCTGTAGTGGATACTGACTACTCTTACCATCATCTGTAGTGGATACTGACTACTCTTACCATCACTTGTAGTAGTTACTGACTACTCTTATCATCACCTGGAATAGCTACTCTTACCATCACCTGTAGTAGTTACTGACTACTCTTCCCATCACCTATAGTAGTTACTGACTACTCTTGCTATCACCTGTACTGGATACTGACTACTCTTACCATCACCTGTAGTAGTTACTGACTACTCTTACCATCACCTGTAGTAGTTACTGACTACTCTTACCATCACCTGTAGTGGATACTGACTACTTTTACCATCACCTATAGTGGATACTGACTACTCTTACCATCACCTGTAGTGGATACTGACTACTCTTACCATCACCTGTAGTGGATACTGACTATTCTTCCATCACCTGTAGTAGTTACTGACTACTCTTACCATCACCTGTAGGAGTTACTGACTACTCTTACCATCACCTGTAGTAGTTACTGACTACACTTACCATCATCTGTAGTAGATACTGACTACTCTTACCATCGCCTATAGTAGTTACTGACTACTCTTACCATTACCTGTATAGATACTAACTACTCTTACCATCACCTGTAGTTGATACTGACTACACTTACCATCACCTGTAGTAAATACTGACTGCTCTTACTATCACCTGCGGTAGTTAATTTTTTAGTAATAGGATTATAAGGTACAGCTTTTTAGCACCTCTTATCTGCTACATATTTAGCTGACCCATCTGTAAACCAAGCATGTTTTCTCTGCTCTAATGATAGTTGAACAAAAGGCTGTCCCTATTTAACAGGAGATTAAATTACTGGAGTCATTTTAAATAGCAATTGTGATTGTAATTCATCAGGCACAGGTATTTGAGCTATCTTTTCACATAACACAGCCACCCCTCCTATGCCTACATTAGCTTGATCCTGAATGTGCCATTTTCATTTTATTATACTAGCTTCCTGTGCATGTCCCATCTGGTGCATCTTAGGTGAACTCATCACCTATTGCATAATAGGAATCTCAGGTCTTAAAAGTGCAGTATGTCCTACAGTCATTTGTTCGGTATTTACAATAGCTCAACAACAAGCTAGCAGCTGTCTTTTTAAAAGGGAGTATACTTACTTCCTGCTTTGAGTAACTTTTTAGTCCCGAATCCTAAAGGAACTTGTTTTGCACCCTGTTTCTGCCACAAATTCCAGTTGTCATACTGGTCATGTACTGATACATGCAATTCTACCTCTCTCTTCTGCATAGGCCATAAATCAAGGGCCTGTTGTATTACTTGTTTAGCTTTTTTAAAGGCTTGTTGTTCATCCTCCCAATTAAATTTATACTTTTTCCTGGTTACTTTATACAAACGTGAAAGCATTTGACTTAAGTGCGGAATATGCATATACATCTATGCCTCATTTTTATTTTGTGGTGTGGGAAATTTAAAAATTTTCTGCTGAGCTTTTGGCAGAATTTCTGTGTCCATTATGCCACTGAAAACATAAAAACATAACAGTTTGAACCGATCCTTGTATTTTAGCAGGATTAGTTTTCCATCCTTTTGATTTCATATGTGCAATTACCTTTTGTAATTGTTTTTGCACTGTTTTTTCATCTGTTCCCTGAATCAAAATATCATTTATGTAATAAGACATTTGAATATCTTTTGGGACCTGTACCTTATCAAGATGTTTAGCTACTATTCAATGGCATATAGTGGGACTGTGCAAACAACTCTTTGAGACAGCCTAGTAAAAGTATACTGTCTTTCCTGCCATATAAATTCAAACTGATCATAATTTTTTTTTTAGATACTGGTATGGTAAAGAAAGCATTTGCTAAATCGACTACAGCATACTATGTTCCCTCATGTTTCTAAACATTTTCAATCAATGTGATATCATCAGCCAAAGGAGGAGTATATATATATTCATCTTCCAGTAATTTACTGTAATTTTCCATGAACCATCACTTCTCTTTATTGGACAAATTGGGTTACTTCACACTGTGGTGGTTGTTTTTAATAAATCCTGGATAGTTTCCCCTATCTCCTTATGTCCCCCAGGAATACAATACTGTTTTGTACTCACAACTTTGGTAGCTGGAGGCAAATCTACAGGTGGCATTTTGATATGTTCTACTGTTACTGTTTTACCGACATATATAGTTTAACTTCAAACTGGTATTAACCATTAGTAATATTTAAAGTTGATCCTTTTAAAATGTCAATTCCAATTATATACTCAGGAATAGGTACAACTAATACAGGATAAATCTTTTTGTTAACTGATCGATTTTTAATTTTAACATTGTTTGTACTGCTTGAGTTTGTCTTCCACCCAATCCTGTAAAAGTAATTTGTTGCTCCTTAAATAAATTAGGATTTCCATAAATTAATGAGGCCTCCACTCTAGTATCTACCAAGGCACAGACCTGCTGCTCATTTTAATTTTGCCAATAAATTACTAAATCTACATAAGGTTGTGCATCTCTTCAGGCTCAGCTACTAATCGGAGCTTGGCCAATGTCCTAATTAGACGTACATCAATTGCCCATGATAACCCAGGGTGCAACTGTGATACAGGTGGGGCTGAAGAAGTCACTGGGGTACCTACATTTGTATCACCTTTATTTTTTTCCCTCTAACACTTGCATTTTCTGTTTTTCAATATTTTTATTTCTGTTATTTAACCCTCTTTTTCTATAATTTTCCACAAACTTGGTGTGTCAATTCCATCAACTTGTTCTTTCTTGATCCCATCTTGTAACAGAGCAAGAAACATGTCCTCGATTAATGTTTTCTCTCCACCCTTTTTGTCTACTCTCTCTCTTCCTTTCCTCATTGCCTCTGGGCCCCCAATCTCCTAATTCTCCTAACTGTCTAATAAATTCAATTAGCTCTGAAATGGGGTTGCAGTTTGGTTAATCAATAGCGTCATCATTACATGTTTGTATGCTGATGGAGCAAGGTTAGTGATCTTGTTTTGCACTGATACAGTAAGTGCACATTGCATCAGTGCATTTGCCTGTCCTATAAAGACAGCAGTTTCTACTGTTTTTTTTATTCTCTGAATTGCATCCCTTAGAGTATACCAGGGTTTATTATTATCAGGTCGTTCTGCTTCAGTAGGGTATTTCTCATTACATCCTTCTACTACAAGCTGCAGCAGGGTTGTTATATTATCATTTTTGTTTTCTCTAAAGTGCTCTTGTATTGTTGAATCAGAACTTAAAGGCAGGATTTTTGAAAATCATGGTGATCTAGGTTAATGCAACCAGCCCCAGCTGCGTACAACTTAACTACCCATGATATCAAGGCTTTCCCTGGTCTCTGCTTAAATCGATCCCTTTTGTCTCCTATCTCTTGCTGATTGTAGTCTTCCAAGGCATTCATCAGCTGACTGTTAGAAGAAAATTGCTGGTTGTACCTGGTAATCCTAAGTATTGGTTTAGCTGTGAGATTGTTGGGAACATTTTCACCTTCATCAGAATCAAAATGATCTGATGGATCTGACGAAAACCAAATATTTCTATCCCAGTGGTCTGGGTCCCAATCTACCCCAGCCTTAGCAATCTATATGCACTTTTTTGTTGTTGTTAATTTTACCTCTTCTTTTTCTATATTTGTACTGTGCCACTCTTACAGCAGCCTTTTACACTGTACCATTACTAGCTGATTTTGTAAATCACCAATTTGTTTTTCTAATTGTTTAATCTGACCGTTTTTACAAACTTTTTCTTGATGTTGCTTCCGATATGCAGAGAGAAGGATCCAACCCCATCTGCATATTGCACTTAACTCTTTTCCTTTTTCTAAGGAAACTTTTTGCAAACGTGACTACAGCTTCTGGCTCCGCATCTTTTAAACACTCTTCCCAATTTTCTCTTAATCCTACTCCACGAGACTACTCAGTGGCCAGCATCCCATAGGAAGCAGTTTCTCATCCTGGAATTTCTAGATTCGCCATAGCAATACCCTTATTCTTTCTCAAAATTTCGAATCCTGCTGACTACATCAAGAAAATGTACTGCCTAAACACAATTTCTTAGCAGGATGAAAATGATCAAGACAAAGAATTTTCACTACAAGGAACAAAGCTTTATTAGACAATACACTCTTACATTTCTATATCAGGCAAGCATTAATATTAATATCAAACCAGCTATACTTCTATGTCAGGCAAGTATTAACATTAACATTAAAAAGAACAAAAGGGAAATAAAAAAATTAATACATCACCGATAAAGTAATAGATTTCATCCTAGCCCACACTTCGACGGGAAGCCCTGTTGTGGTCACGTAGGAGACTCTATTGGGAAAGTCATGGGCAGTGCATCCACTCCACAGGTGAGGCTTCTACCAACTGGCAGAGAGTCCTGTTTTTTATACCCTAGCTGATTACCAGTTTTCCTGGGAACTTAACCTTTAGGGATCAACAAAGACTTTTCAGAACAGACCAGAGATATTGGCCACCCATCCCAGAATGCTTCAGTTAAGCCTGCCAACCCCTATGACTATGTAATTTCACTTGAGAAAAATATAACAAATACCTTATCAG
Organism: Protopterus annectens; assembly: GCF_019279795.1. Classification (NCBI taxonomy): domain Eukaryota; kingdom Metazoa; phylum Chordata; order Ceratodontiformes; family Protopteridae; genus Protopterus; species Protopterus annectens. Next base: position 1,781,350,188 of record NC_056735.1, read on the forward strand.
ACTTCTAGAAATGTGAAAGAATGTAACAAACAGGTGTCTTTTAGTCATATAGACTAATGAACAGGTGTCTTATCAAACAGCAAGAAATGTAAAAGAATGTAATGAAAAAATTGTCTTTTAGTCACATAGATTAGATGATAAATACGTTTTGAAATAGTTCTGTTCCACAGAAAAATAAATAATAATTAACCTTTCACTCAGTTCTCTGTAGTGAGGCAGAAGTCAATATCTCATTCACTCAGGGTAAAAGCCTTTCATATCACATTCATATCATATTGGGTTAAACCAAGCATCTTCCCTTCATGGTATGGCCAGCTGGATTCTGGTCAGCAGACAGTGGGTGATTCAGGGGATTCAGGGTTGGCATAATGTTTAAGATATTTACCCCCCGAGACACAAAGTACAGAATCTAAATAATCCAAACCTCGATACAACGATACTACCAAAAAAGCTCACAGTTGACCCAAAAAAATCCACAGCTCGGCCAGGGAATACAATGTTTATTGAAGTAAAATGTTAAGCGCTTTCATCTGTTTTAACAGACTTCCTCAGAACACTAAACAACTGTTACAAACTCATTTAAAAAACCTCTTTGGCGCCAAAAATCAATTGTCATTTAAAAGAACATGCACAACAATATTCATTCTTACCATCACATAAAAAATATATATGTATAAAAAATACATAAGAATGTGAACACATAAAACATCCTGCCTACCCAAATATTACTTACTAATTTTATTAATTTTATTAAACATAATAGGTAGCTAAAATCGTAAAAATGTATAAAACTGTATAATAAAAATATACTGGATATGTATTGTATGCATATAAAATGTTCCACATTGAACCTAAATCCATCCATTATGACAATATTAAAAAAGGCTTAATACTAATGAATTCATTGATACCAGGAAATCGTGTGGCATCAGTCAGAATCTGCCATTTAGTTTCCTTCAAGGCTAGTAAAGCTTTCCAATTTTCACAGAAAGGTGTAATATCTACAATGTCTATAATGGAGAATCGGAACCAATGTGTTTCCCCATAGGAAGAGATGTGTCTATAGAGGGCATTTTTAGAATCTTTCACGTTTATCTTATAACAGTGTTCATAAATACGTCTGCTCAAATGCCTCTCTGTTTTTCCAATATAATAAGCAGGGCAGGACACACATTTTGCAATATAAACAACATTTTTGGTGTTGCAATTTCCTGCCCTGCATTTAATATAGGTTTTGTTATAATCCCCTAATTTGACACCTACTTCTTCACAAATATTATAACATTGTTTGCAACACCCACATTTCTTTGTACCTCTAAATTTCGGTTTACTATCAGCTCTCATCTCCAATAACCTCTTAATATTCGGTCCAGTCTTGTAAACAAAACTCTGATTCTTTCCCAGGGTAGCTGCTAAATCTTTATCAACAATAATTAAACTCTAATAACTGTAAATAATATTTTTGATATATTGTGCAAAAGGTGAATATGTCAGCACACATACACGTTGACTGATTCCATTGTTGTCGCCCTCTCTGACCTTACCAATAGGGCCCATTCCCAACAATGGGGGGTACTTATTACCCCATTCTTGTTTAATGTAGTGGACAGTGTTCTCCAACAGTAAACTAGGATATCCTCTGTCAAGAAACATAGACTTGATAAATTCAAGTTCTTTACACATAATTTCACTATATATATATTTTTTATGTGATGGTAAGAATGAGTATTGCTGTGCATGTTCTTTTAAATGACAATTGATTTTTGGCGCCAAAGAGATTTTTTTAAATGAGTTTGTAACAGTTGTTTAGTGTTCTGAGGAAGTCTGTTAAAACAGATGAAAGCGCTTAACATTTTACTTCAATAAACATTGTATGCCCTGGCCGAGCTGTGGATTTTTTTGGGTCAACCGTGAGCTTTTTTTGTTAGTATCATTGTATCGAGGTTTGGATTATTTAGCTGCTGATTGTCATGGATAGTATCCAAGACGATTCACAGGCTTTATTGTACAGGGAAGAAATATCCAAAATACGGGCTGAGGTGTTCACGCTAAAAGATGAGGTTTCTCATTTGATTGGTTTAGTGGAGCGAACGCTCAATTCTCCTAAGGTGCTCAGGTCCAACGGTCAGAACATTTCCAGTCCCAATGTCGACACAAGGACTAACAATTGTGTGGATGCTATTTCCCAAATTGATATTCCAAATGGGCAACAAAGTAAACAAAACAATCGGGACTTATCAGTGCAAGAACTTTGTAGAGGTGGACCTAAAAGTGACGGTAAAACCTGTGTCACTGAAAATGAGGAGGACTTCACCTTTGACTTTAGTCTATTTCACGTCGTGAGGAGGCTGAGAGACTTGGAGCTCGACCAAAACGTAAAATGGCCACAAAAATGTATTCAGGTACGACGCGTACCCACAATGACAAAACTAAAGGTACTGATTTTGTTTTTTTCAAGAGGGCATGGGTGACATGAACTTTTCTAGTCCCAGTAAACATTATCATTGTAGATCTGGTGATCCAAATTTCAAGGGTCCACAAGGGGTGACGACTGGAGCTGTAAATGACTGTTTAGATAATTTTCTGGCAGACGACTTTGAATTTAACAACGTTGAACATGGGCCAGGTAAACGTCAAGAAAGAAGGCAAAGTAGCCATTCCAATGGTAACCCTAAAGACCTTATTTTTGCTATGGGCAAAACATTTTTTCACATTAAAAGTATTAAAATAGACAATGCATATTTAACAAAGTGTTTAGCTTTAAAAATTGTGCCTAAAGGACTTTGGTTCTTCAACTTACCTATGGAGGTTGAATATAATAATGTCATTAAAAATGAATTTAATAAAATGTTTGACGGGTTTGGATTTGATTATATGAAGCTTTTGATTAGGATTAACAATGAAAAATTGTCATCTTTGGTAGATGAGGTGGAGAAATTAAATAATGAAATTATTAATGATTTGTCTTTTCCCCAATGAAATGAATTGTATAATCAACAATTTTCTACAGCTGAATTGAAAGCTAGGAATGTTTTTTCTATGAAAAGTAGGAAAATCACACGAGATGTTGATATTTACAATAGTAATAGAGTATATGTATGACCCCAAGACAAGGGGGAATCCGGTCGGGATAGAGACATTGTTTTAGGGGATAGAAGGGTAGATAAGGAACTGAATTTTCAAGAGGGGAGATTTTTTCCTGCACCAAAGAGGCAATACACACCATGGAACAACAACCACAAAAAATGGTTGAGATAAGTCCTCGAGTCTCCTCGAAGGATGAAGATGGGTTAGACTTTAATGTTGACGGTGAAACAAAAGATTTCCACCAGTTGGGTGGTAGCCCACAAGAAGTTTCACATCAGGAAGTTTTGTATGATTTGAATGATTATTTTTTTAGGAAAGATTAACTTTAATACTGGGTGTGACAAAGTTATTTATTCTTATAAAGGATTCACTGTATTTAAATTACACAGATATTCAGATTTCACAATAAATTTTTTAGTTATTTACGAAGGGAATTAAATTTATTCCCGTGGTACGGGTTGACTTAGTGGACGTGATTAAAGAGTTTAAGTTGTATTGTAGGCGATTGAATTTAGCATTGCAGTTTAAACAACAAAACCAAGAATTCCTTGGGGGAGGGGGGGGGACTGAAAAATAAATTTGGAAAAAGAAGTACCTTCATTCCAGTTCCACATCCGCATGTGGTAAATTTTGAAAAAAATGGTATGTCAGGACTTATATGGATTTAATAAAAACAGAAAGAGGAATAAATTAGTTTATTATGATGATAATTTATCAGTAGAAGAACGTAAATGTCTGGATTGTTTCATGACCAATAAAGACATTAGGGTCATGAAACCCGACAAGGGGGGGTGGGATAGTTTTATTCAAAAGTATGGACTATATCAATGAAATGAATAGCATCATTTTGGAATCCGGGAACTATGACGTGACATCTTTAAACAAAATTAATATAGGTCACAAAAGAATTGATTTAGCTGTGGAAGAATATTTTATTGACAATAGGATAACTAGTGAAGTATACAATTTCTTAAGAGTTGAATTCCCTATTTTGGCGACAATTTTTGGAATACCTAAAGTCCATAAAAACCTTTCCCACCCCCCTTTTAGACCAATAGTTTCGGGTAGTCGTTCCAAAATCTACCCTATTGGTGTGGTTATTGACTGGTGGGTTAAACCGGTGTACAACAAGATACCCCACCTTATTAAAGATTCTTGGACTTTTTAGGGCAACTAACATCAGAAATGTGGAGAAAGGAACTTGTTTTTGTTACAATTGATGTTGTTGACCTTTTCTCTTGCATTCCGAGAGATACTGGGTTGGAATTTTTTAGTAATAGTCTTAGAAATTATTCTGAATTTGATTGGGACCGTATTTGTCTCATTACTGACATGATGGCCCTTGTTTTGGATTACAATTTTATTCAATTTGAAGGTGAATATTATAGACAAAAGAAAGGGGTGGCGATGGGAGCATCTTGCGCTCCCATCTTTGCCAATTTAGTCATGTTAGAGTGGGAAACAAAGTTTTTGTTTAACAGTGATTTTTTTTCTAATATTGCATATTACACTATGTATTTAGATGATTTATTTATTTTATGGAAAGGTCCTACAAAAGAGATTCCTTATTTTATTAATTATATTAATCAGACTACTGAATTTCTAAGATTTACTTACAACATTAACACAAGTGGTATTGCTTATTTGGATCTCTTTATTGGTCATTCAGAAAAGGGATTTACCTCTCGGATTCATAGAAAGGAGACTTTTTTCTAATGACTATCTCCAATACAGTAGTAATCATCCAAAACATATTTTTAAAAATGTTTTTAAATGGCAATGTATAAGGGCCGCTAGGATGTCCTCGACTAGTGAAATTATGCGTAAAGAACTTGAATTTATCAAGTCTATTTTTCTTGACAGAGGATATCCTAGTTTACTCTTGGAGAACACTGTCCACTATGTTAAACAAGAATGGGGTAATAAGTACCCCCCATTATTGGGAATGGACCCTATTGGTAAGGTCAGAGAGGGCGACAACAATGGAATCAGTCAACATGTATGTGTGCTGACATATTCACCTTTTGCACAATATATCAAAAATATTACTTATGGTTATTGGAGTTTAATTATTGTTGATAAAGATTTAGCGGATACCCTGGGAAAGAATCAGAGTTTTGTTTACAAGACTGGACCGAATATTAAGAGGTTATTGGAGATGAGAGATGATAGTAAACCGAAATTTGGAGGTACAAAGAAATGTGGGTGTTGCAAACAATGTTATAATATTTGTGAAGAAGTAGGTGTCAAATTAGAGGATTATAACAAAACCTATATTAAATGCAGGGCAGGAAATTGCAACACCAAAAATGTTGTTTATATTGCAAAATGTGTGTCCTGCCCTGCTTATTATATTGGAAAAACAGAGAGGCATTTGAGAAGACGTATTTATGAACACTGTTATAAGATAAAAGTGAAAGATTCTAAAAATGCCCTCTATAGACACATCTCTTCCTATGGGGAAACACATTGGTTCCGATTCTCCATTATAGATATTGTAGATATTACAGCTTTCTGTGGAAATTGGAAAGCTTTACTAGCCTTGAAGGAAACTAAATGGCAGATTCTGACTGATGCCACACAATTTCCTGGTATCAATGAATCCATTAGTATTAAGCCTTTTTTAATATTGTTTTAATGGATGGATTTAGGTTCAATGTGGAACATTTTATATGCATACAATACATATCCAGTATATTTTTATTATACAGTTTTATACATTTTTACGATTTTAGCTACCTATTATGTTTAATAAAATTAATAAAATTAGTAAGTAATATTTGGGTAGGCAGGATGTTTTATATGTTCACATTCTTATGTATTTTTTATGCATATATATATTTTTATGTGATGGTAAGAATGAATATTGTTGTGCATGTTCTTTTAAATGACAATTGATTTTTGATGTCAAAGAGGTTTTTTAAATGAGTTTGTAACAGTTGTTTAGTGTTCTGAGGAAGTCTGTTAAAACAGATGAAAATACAGAATCTGACAATCCCCTTTGAAGGGAAATTGAGTAGACTTAAAATGGCCTGCAAGAGCTGCTAGCCTTTGGCTATAAAACTAGCACCTAGCAATGGAATTCCGTTTAAGGCAAGGAAGGTGCTAGATGTCAGACAGTTAGTGGAAGCAACAGCCAAAACCTCCAGAAGACAGTTTTTTTTTTAACAACTACTGTGTTAATTACTCTCAATGTATGATTATGAATCTCACAGGCCTGATGCTGAAACTTATGCTAGATTTATTTATTTGGACCTCTGGAAAAATAGAGATGAAAAGTATAGAAAATGTCATCAAAAGTAACTACATTTTAAAGTGCTTTAAAAGAAACATATAGATGTGTTTTCTAACATTTGGAACAGTGAAGAAATGTAAATATTCAGCATGCATGCATAAGCACAATAAAACTTAAAATCAAAAATCATATTTGCTAACCTCATAAGCACAACAAAAAAATAATACCTATGAATGCTACCCATAAGGGAGGGTGGCCTAATGGTTAAGTTGTTTGCCTTACAAACACAAGGTGCAGGGTTTGAGTCTCACAAGGGATAATTGGGCTAGGCTTAAAAAAATGGCTCGCAAGAGCAGTTAGCTTAGTACTAACCTATGAACCTATGAACCTATAAGGTAGATTTACTGGTAAAGCAACAAACACATTCTACAGAGAGAAATACACAAGGGTACAAACAACACTGCCTATAAGAAAGGATCTTCTTCCTACACCTTGAAAAACTTGGCACAGTTTTCAGTGGATTAGTGTTGCAAGCATTATTGCAATTCACTGAAGCATGGTTTTGCAAGCTGTTTCTTTACCATAATTTTCCAATCAGTACTATAAAATCACTTTGATGCAGTACTACCTTCAAAAATACTCATTAAAATGTTTTCTCAACGACAGAAAATCCTGGTTCATAGCAGAAAAATGAGAATCATACTATTTCTTCCATAATTAATTGAGAAAACAAAGAATCATGTGTAGAAAGAAACTATGAGAGAGACAATGAATTCAACTGTTAAAAAACTAGAATGGTGGTATAATGTTGTTCCTGAATGTCTGCAACCATCCCAACAAGATGCTCCACCTCACCCCAAAATGTAGATGTATGGCAATGCAGAGAACCATAGTTCCATTTTTCAATTACTTCAATACATGAAAGTGCAGGAAAATGTGTTCCGTGTAAAGTCATAGTTCAGTTATATGGACTGTGTGACCTAGTGTGTCTACAGTGCAGATAATGAAAATTTTGCTAAATCCAGCAAGGGCACATATTCATAAGCAGCAACCAATAAGCTAGTGGTACATCTTTATTTGATCCATCTAACTAAACTACAGAGATAAAAACAAAAGATGAGTCAAATAGTCTTCCTTCTATACACCTTTCTCATAAGGTCAAATGGATGGTTACTGTTGTGGAAATAAGTTGCTATTAACAATCGCATTCATAATTCAAAACTCTTAATGTTGCACCTACATGCACACACGACTGTCAAGTCTTGGAAACAGTGAAGCAGTTAATTTAAAATTATACTTCACAGAGAATATAACCTTTCTAGTACATGTTCTGTTTTGCAGGATAACTGTGGTAGATGCCTTGTACTCCCAAGAAAAAACACAACTCTAAACTTCTAACTTTTCTAATAGTGTAAAGCTTCAGCCGCAAACAGTTTAGGTCTGATACGAGCCTTGTGAGGTTTCTCTTCATGCCTCACTGAATCACAACTTTTGGATGGTAGAAAGTGGGAACATTTCTCATCAGGAAAAAATACAGGGAACTCAGGAACCAACAGCTCCTTCATAAAACACAGTCCAAAATTTGCAAAATATGTAACAATAACAGTGTATGACTACAACACAAAATTATAAAACACAGATGTAGAACAATAGTCAGCTAGTTACTACATTACATTTTGGGTATAGAGTTCCTCCCAGTTTGCATGGTCAATGGCTGAGTGCATTTGGACATCTCACTTCTTACCTATTAGGCAGCAATGTGTTCAGCTGTAATGCAGTTCAACTTCTTTGCCTCTTTCTCTTTCTGTCCCTCACATATACACGCACACTGCTCCTGACAAGTTGGAATGACAATAACTTGCGTTTACACACAGACTACCTTACCAGTCCCAAAAGTAACCATTTTCAGGCATGGCATGGCTCTGACATTTTGACTATACATCTGGTCTCTGATCAAGTGCTGTCCTGATTAGCACTGACATAGAAAAGGAATATTCAAGGACTGGTGCAGTGGGGTAATATGTGCTGTTAATGCAGCCCATATTTCTGCCATGGTGCCCTCCAGTACTTTTCTAACTATATGCACAATACCTCCCAGTACTTTTCTAATATTATGCATAAAAATGACCCTTAAGATTTAGCAGTTAATCTATGAATGTTGAGAGATTAATGGTAAACATTTACATCAGATGCATCTGATCGATCAATGTCAGTCCCTCATACAATAGCAGGCTGGGGATTATCTGGCCATGGTCTCTCACTGGTCAAGTGAGAATTACTTGTTGTAGCTAGTTATTTGATTTGTTTCTGAGACCTCTTTACTTTTGACTAATTAAAGTATTTTTTTTTTACGTTAAAAAGGCTGGGACTGCAATTCTAGTGGGAGAAGAAAGGTAGCCTTGAATGTCCTAGTTGGGAAACACATAAGGAAACTTAAATTTAATTACTTGTAGCTAATTGGTACCTTTTCATTTTTGGCCAACCAAAGTTAATTGGTACCTTTTCACCTTTGGCCAACCAAAGTGTGTTTTTACATTCAGAAGAGTGGGACTGCTACTCTCATGGCAGTAGTAAAGTAGTGTGGTCAGTCTGAGTTACGGAACACACAGGGAGGCTGAAAGTGAGATTGTTTCAATAGCAAGTGCATTTTATAGGGACTTGGCTGACTGTTAATCTGCAGTAGAAAGCTACATTTGCTGTGCTTTTACATTTAAAGGTTTCAGGATCATCCATCTCGTGGCAGAAGGTGTATACCTGGTCTCCCTGAGTTGGGAGGTATTCCAGGGAGCTTAAAGTGTGGTCATTTAGTAACCAGATGGCACAGGAGTTAGTTTTCAGCCTTTTCTGTCTGCTATAAATTAGTAGCAGTACCCTACATAGTAGCAAACCTATAAAGCTAGCACTTAGGACTTTAACCCGTAGCACAGAAAGGCTTTGTGTGGAGCTAACTTAGGACAGCTAGACAGTGTCATGCAGCACTAAGATTACAGCACTATCATATAGTCTTCACCCTAGACACCACTCAGATGGCTCCTGTAAAAACAAGCCCCTAAACCATAATAGCCCATCCCTAATACAGGTCCTTACAACATGGATTTGCAATTTCCCAATGTCTCTGTGGCCAGCTTGGTAGATACGGGCATCCTACAACAATGTAGCAATTGTCTCATGTATTCATCCAACCTTTTAATCCTTAAAGAAACTAACACAGTATGGGAGAGCTGCACATATTTAACTTTGGAGGCAAACATTTTGCTTACAATCAAGGTTATCAAAACACACACACTACATCCTTCACACATGCTACTCACCTCACACATAGACTGTCTTATGCTGAGGCATTCCAAACTCAAAGACCTCTTAAACCATCAAACGGCAACACCTACCCACAACCATCACTAAAGCACATGCCAAAAGCAACACCTAATACTAAACATAAGTCTACATCCAAGGATCCCCCAAAAACAAAGCCCATAAGGCAAGCAAACACTTTACCTAGTGCTCTTGTCTTAAGGGATTCTATTGTATAACACACACATACAACTCAAACCAGGATGGACAATGAGAAGATACCAGTTAGTTGTCTATCTGGAGCTAGGATCGGAAATATCATGCACGGACTCAGGTCACTGCACCACAGCTGCCAATATGATTCTATCATAGCTCATGTGGGTGTAAGTGACCTGAGGCATACCTCACTAGACTATATGAAAAGAGACATTACGGATCTCTCTGAATATGTGTCACAGACAGGTATCTACCTTGCACTGAGTATCATATAGGTGTCCAAGAAACTCTGTGACAAAATTATGTTAGGCTGCGTGGCTACTCTTGTAAAGACCCTGGTGATCTTTAGCCTTGTATGAACCTATGAACCTACAACAGAAGTGATTCAGCCTGTATGCCAGGAAATAGTATGCTGTATCACTTCTGAGTTCAGGATGGGGTCATTTTTAGTTTGTTTCTTTAGGTTAATTACTTCATTGGTACATTAGTTGTGCTAAAGTAATATTTATCCTTAAAAAGAAAATTCCCACCATCGAAACACTTTAACTGTAGTTTCAATGATTTTGAAATAAAAATAAAGTAATGTCAGCATCAGTTGTTCTGGCTATGTTAAGTTCAGTGGTAGCATGGACCCCTACTCAGGGGATCAAAATCTGTTTTTACAACATAAACAGGAAGAATAGGAGAGACAGGTATGTACTTCAGAGAATACAGCTTCTTTGGAACAGTCTTCTACACCACACAAAGTGCTTCTCTTACACGATTCAAATGTAATTTAGATAACTGAATGGGAAACTGAAAATTTACCCATGGTTTTGCACCCATGCCTCTCATGGTGAGGGGAAACAGGTAAATGTAATATATTTCTTTGAATGAAGGGTTATTCTTTTTTTTATCCATTTTTTATTGACCAGTAGTCATCCAAGTATATAAAATAGCAGAGTTATATCAATGCAGTTTTGCCCTGTCAGACTACCATTTTTGAAGTATACAGTGGAACACATAAATTCATGCATCCCAGTGAAATGACACTCAAAGCAATAACCCAGGATGACAAGTGGGAATAATACTGCTTTCTCTAGGCAAACTACGTACTATGTGGTAGAAGGCTACATTCTAATATTCCACCATTAACACTTGAGGCACACTGTTGCCTATTCCAAATGACTGCCAGTTTTATTCATAAAACATTTACTAGCCCAAAGTACAAATCACTGATATAGAGGTCCAAATTAAAGTATTTTAATGACTTCAGTACAGACATTTGCAAAGGCTTATATGAAACCCATAACATTAAATACATTTTAAGTAGATAAAAAAGTACAGTTGTGTAAGAGTGTAGCATACCAGTAGATCTTCAAATAGATCACTGTTGTGGTAATGCTAACTGATGGAATGTATCCTGCCAAAGATACCATACATCTATAATGTCCACATAGGCTTAGGCACATCTTCCTCTCATGCCATAAGTCTGAACCAAGACCTATGCATGACACTACATGCTGGTACTTAAGAGATGTACAGGTGTGCAAAAACTTAGAACATTCTTGCCAGCAGTCTGTGAGGTAAAATTCTGTCATAGTTTCATAGTTTATAGTTTCATAGTTTAGTACTAGGCTATCTGCCCTGGGGCATTTGCAAGCCTAGCCCTAGAGATGTGGCTTTCGCCACCCCATGTAGTGGTACTAAGGTGTATAGGATAAATTTAGAATACTGTGCCTTTGTCTAGTAGTGACACATTGAAGACCCCCTTACTTCTTAAAATTAGTTTACTGTGCCTCTGTTAAGTAGCGACACAGGGGTGACCCCCGGGGTAAACCTACGATCTCCCAGCCACTCGTCAAGATTTCTCTTGAAGAGAGTCAGTGAGGGGCTCTGCCTAACATGGACTGGGATTTTGTTCCAGAGTATGGGAAGCCTCTGAGTTATGAATCTGTCCCTTCAGCATGTTCTATTCATGTTTGTACTGAGGTTTAAATCTTTGGCTCTCGTGGTTCTTATGGGTTTTGATTTTTTGAGGTGGAGCATGTCCATCAATTCCTGGTTGGACATGGCCTTGTACGTCAAGCACAGATCACCACTGAGCAGGCGGTATGCTACTGAATAGAGCTGGAGTTTCTTTAGCCTGGCAGCATATGACATATGTTGGAGACCCTTGATCCTCTTGGTGAGGTACTTCTGGGGTCTCTCCAGCTGTTGTAAGTGCCGGGTGAGGTACCTACCAAATGGAGCATTGTACTCAATCATGGGCCTAAGGGAGGAGTACAGGGGCACGATGACCTCCTTTGATCTGGATGTGAACCCCTTCATGATAAGGTGGGCAAGGTAGAAAGTCTTTCTAACCACTTTGGCAACGTGGGTGTCAAATGAGAGGTCACTATCAACTTGGGTCCCCAGGTCTCTTGATTACTTTTCTGGTACTCAGTGGGTTACTGTCTATGTGATAATTTGTGGGTATTTTGTTTTTCCCAAAGGGGATGACTATACATTTCTTGGCGTTCAGTTTAAGGCCGTGATTCCGGCACCAGTTGTACGTTTCGGTGAGGCCTTTCTGTAGGATGTATGTGTCATCTGGTGTATTGACTATGGCGCCTAGTTTGCAGTCATCTGCGAACTTTGTCAGCCACAACCCTCCCATGTTTGCTTTCACATCTGAGAAGTAAATGCCGAACAAGAGGGGTCCCAGGACAGAGCCCTGTGGGACACCACTTGTGACTGGCTTTGAGTCTGACATGGCTCCCGCAATCTTGACTTTATGGGTTCTGTTCTTTAACCAGTTTGCAACCCATCTTGTGACATATGGATTTAAGCTGTTTAGCTTATCTATAATCCCAGAGTGAGGTATTATGTCAAAGGCTTTAGCCAAGTCCAGGTAGGCTGTATGGACTGCCTTGCCCTCATCAATGGCTCTAGTGACTGTTTCAAAAAAGTCAACCAGGTTCAAAAGGCAGGATCTACCCTTTACAAAGCCGAACTGGGTGGGATCAAGTGTCTGTAGGTCCCCAATGTCGTTGTTTATGAGTTCCATAATAATTCTTTCCATAGCTTTGCAAACCAGGCTGGTCAAGCTTATGGGGCGGTAGTTCCCAGGGTCTGTAGTGGAGCCTCCCTTGTGGAGTGGGACCACTGTTGCTGTACACCAGTGTTCAGGTACATATTCTGTAGTAAGGGCTAAGGTTAAATAACATTTTTATATGCGGGTTTAGCTCCTCTTGGAGTTCACGTATCACGCAGCCAGGGATACCATCAGGTCCCATAGATGCTGTGTTTTTTGCTTTGCTGAGGGCTGTTCTCACCTGGACATCAGAGATGACAGGGAGGTTACATTCAGCTGGGATGAGTATTTCTTCTTTTGGAGGTGAGGGAGGGGAGAAATTTGCACTGAACCTGTCTGCCAGAATGTTGGCAATATCTGTGGGTTCGGTAAATTTTTTGTCGTTGTGTACTAACTCTGAGCATATCTGAGTGTTTCCGCCCAGGTTTCTAACATAACTGAAGAATGCCTTGTGGTTATTTTTAGTGTCCTTGGTGATTTTTTTCTCAAAGTTGGCCTTGGATATTTTTATGAGAGAACGTAGCTTTCTACTAGTGCTGATCAGAGATGCCTTCCCTTTATGGGATTTTGCTCTGTCTTGCAGTAGCTTCCTTCTTTTGTTATGCAATTTGTTTATGGCTGGGGTCCACCAGACAGGACGCTTTCCTTTGGTGGAGAGGGTCTTGGTTTTATTTGGGATTGCACAATCCATGCATTCTTGGAGATGTCCGTAGAAAGCATTTGTGTAGGATTCAGCATTGTGGGATGTGATTTCCATTGGCCCTGTGGGCTTAAATGATACCATCTCAGTCTTGAGAAGTGTAAAGTCAGCTTTTGAGAAGTTTCTCACTGTAGTCTTTTGTGCTGGGGGTGGAGGTTGTAAATGTATATCCAGGGTGATTAGTTTGTGGTCAGGTCTCACCAGTGAGGGCAATACTTCCGGTGTGGAGCATTTTGTCCCCATGTTTGTGATGATCAGGTCTAGTATATTATCCCCCCTTGTGGGAGAGGTGACTAGCTGTTCCATTGCATTTGAGTTTATGAATTCCAGGAACCTTTGGGCCAGGGTGTTAGGGCTAGAATAGTGCACCCAGTCTATGTTAGGGTAGCTGAAGTCTCCCAATATGATGGTATTTGGTGAGACATTCATATCTTCCAATGTCTTCAGGAAGGCTGAGTGGGGTTCTTGAGATTGGGAGGGTGATCTGTAACATGCAACCAGTTGTATAGCAGTTTTGCCTATGGTTAGCTGCACCTGGATGGTCTCCGATGCTTCATGATTTGCCACTAACCTAGAGGTGTGGGTATCCTTGATGAATATGGACACTCCCCCTCCCTTTGTGGTTCAGCCCAGGTTTTGGGGCCGAAAAGCATGATACGAGGTAAAGCCTGGTAGCGCTGGGGTGCTCTCAGGAGCCTTGAACCAGGTCTCGGTTACAGCGCAGACATCGATGTTCTCCATACTGAGGAGTGCTTCGAGAGCCTGCATCTTGAGATTTAGACTTCTGGCATTGAGTAGCATTACCCTTAATTTTTTTCCATTTTTGTTTTCTAAGGAGGTGGGTTCGTCTTTTGAGCCTTGCCTAAAAAAGGCACTATGGGGGTGGCAAGAGCCTTAGCCAATATCCGGAAGCCCAGTGGTGACAGGTGCAAGCCGTCCCTTGTGAAGCAGCGTGGCTTGTCCAGCATGTCATCCCAAGCAGACAGACATTGGATCCCCCTAGAATGACACCAGTACTTGAGCCAATTATTAAAGCTGATCATCTAGTCTTTGTATTGTGGCATCATTCTTGGTGAGGGCAGGATGCTGCTCAGGGTCAGGGTCATACCAGCCTGGGCTACATAATCAGGGAGCTCCTCTATGTCTCTTTTCATGTAGTCCAAGGAGGTATGTCTCAGGTCATTCACGCCGGCATGGACAATGACGGAGTCATATTTGTACGTGCTTTTGAGTGACCTGAGAGCGCGTGTTATATGGCGGATCCTAGCCCCTGATAGGCAGCTTACCATTACCCTCTCCTTGCTCAGCCTGGTAAGTGGGACGTCAGTGTGTCTGACTATAGAGTCACCTATCACTAGTGTATCAGGCATAGTGTTTGGCCTTAAGGGTTGTGATTTATTGACACACCGATTTATTGAAGTATGTGTTGCATGTGTTATGTTTTGAGGTGGTGGATTTTTGGGTGTCTGCTTTGGGAGCCTCTGTTGTTTTGGTAAGTTTTTTAATACTGCCTCTGAGTATGTTTTTGTGTTATTATGTGCTTGATTTACAGTTGGGGTAGGTCTATGTGTGACTGGGTTTGTTGTGTGTGTGGTTACCTTCTCCTCCTGTCTGGTCTTGCCAGTCCTGAGTTGAGAGAGTTCAGCCTCCAGTTTGGCTATATAGTTGCATCTCTCACATGTATTCGTGTTTGTTGGGAGAAGGAGAGGGTTGTCTGTGTACATGAGACAATTATAGCATTGTCTCAAGATTCCCACATTAACCAGCTGAGCAGGAGAAGATGCTAGCAATCTACCACTCAACATGCTAGAATATTATAAGAGAGTGCTGTGCCTTTAAGGGAAGTGGTTGGGGTGGTAGGTGGATGTAGTGCTACTTGAGTTTGAGAGTGCTTGCTTAGAAGAGAAGCTTTGAGAACAAGTGCTATGCTTATAATATAACAAGTAGACTGGTTATTCTAAGAGTAGAGCTTTCTAAGGGAAAATTTGAAGAGCAGACTTGGCGGAGCCAGTAAAAGTTTAACCCTGTTTAGCCAGCGCTGCGCTATGTGCACAATTGCGCAAAGCCGCGCTAATGTGGATTTTAAACAGGGAACATCAAAAGAGCTAGAAATGGTCCAAAACAATCAATTACTACAGCTCTTGTGCTGAGGTCACTCCTTCAGGGACAGATAGGCTGCTCAAGGCTCCCCACTCCCACTGGTGAGCAAAGAAACTTCCTTCTTATCCAAGTAAGGTAATGGACAACACAGGAACTATACCACAGCCCAGAATACAGCAAAGCCTGTAAACTGGTCTAAACTAGTCAAGGAGAGGCGGGAAAACAAGGATTATTTTTTTGTTTTTTTTGTTTTAGATAGAAAACACCCAGAAATACAGAAGGCAGCAATAAATCAGTTACACAGGCTAGCACACTTTAGTGGGCAGCCTCAATAGTTAAATTAAACAAACAAACAACAGATTTTCGATTAATTTTCGACCAGGTAAACTTTTAAGTGCAGATACTATAAAATGCAGCAAACAGTTAAAAAAACAGTATAAGCTTGTTTAAAATAAGCAAGAGAAGGTATTCCAAGTAAAAAACAGAAAAAAATACTTAAATCCGGAAAGTAGTCGCTTTTCTCAGTTCTCTGTAGCTAGGACCGCTCTGCAGGACCACGTGGAGCTGTCTCTGAGTAGTATAGCCAGAAAAAAAACGCTCTGAGGCGGATTTTAAACAGGGAACTTTAAAAGAGCTAGAAGTGGTCCAAAACAACCAATTACTACAGCTCTTGTGCTGAGGTCACTCCTTCAGGGACAGATAGGCTGCTCAAGGCTCCCCACTCCCACTGGTGAGCAAATAAACTTCCTTCTTATACAAGTAAGGTAATGGACAACACAGGAACTACTTGGCCTGTCAGCTACATTCACTAAAGACAGTCAAGTACCCCATTAAGAACCCTTCAATTTTTCTTGTTTTTTTCCTATTAGAAACTGGTATTTTGACATAATTTAAGAGATGCTGTCAGCAAATCCCTTATAAGGATAGGCATAGAAAACATCTTTTTTTGTCTTGGGACTATAATATTAAGAGTTTTCTAATTGTCAAGCTTTTGTACCTATGACCCTATGAAACTGATTGTCATCTCTTAAAATTTATTTAGGAATTTGCATGTCTACAAGGTCTTGCACAACCTCAGAGGCAGTCAGAATCCCCTTCATCGGACATCCCTCCATATTGAGAGAACAGAAAGTTGATGTTCATTTTCTCACTTCTTTCTTCACATTGGAGTCAGACATTATTGTTGGCTGATAAGGTGCAAGCACCTAGCATATCACTTCCAGACACTCAGATGGTCAAAAAAGGCATGAAGGCTGAGCCTAGGCAAGTCATGTCAGAGGTTCTTTGGGGTATTCCTCAGATTTTAGTTCATGAAGATAATCCAATACCATCATGGAGGTACATTCCTCATATTTCTGTGAATTCCCATAAAGAAAAAATAAAACAAAAGGCAAACATATCTCCTCTCCTGTTACCCCTGCTCCTAGGGACTCTCAGCAGGAATGGTTTGACTTTTCACATGATATTTCTAAAACCAAGCCAGTTTATGGTTTCTATTCCCTACAAAAGAAAAGAGGGACAGAAGATTCTTCTTCAGACTCTGATTCTGAGCCTCTGCTTTACTCCTCCTAAATGCCAGTGCATAGACTGATTTTATCCTTAGCAAGATATGATCCATTAATTAACATTACTGCAGCCGTGATCTAATAATGAAGAACGGTTAATTCTTAATCAACAATCAGTCTTCATCTTACTTAAGTTTATGAGTTCTTACTGCATTCAGAAAATGGCTTAGCACTGCCTGCAGTTTTAGAAAGAAAGCTTTACAGCTCCCTTTGTGTCCAAACAGTCCAAATATCCCATAAGGCACCACACGTTTTCGTATGCTCATATTAGCTATTTTAACAAATAAGCATGTTCTGAAAGCGATGCTGAAAGCATCACTGCTACATTTCAGAAATATACAGGGCAGTAAAGAGTGTAATTAACAGAAGAGGATAGTTTTAAAGTGAAGTAAAAATTAAACAGTGCCTGCCCACAGACAGCTTCATCTTAAGAACAATACAGCTCTGCAGTCTTCCTGCTCTTAGTAGAGTGTGACAAGTCTATCATATCTTTGTATTTACAGATGGTTGCATTTCCTGAATCTAAGCCTCTCCCTGAACAGCATCCATCCACTCACATCAATAAATAAAGTGAATGATACAGTAGATGATCAATCAGTTAGCTACCCTGATCAGAAACACTCCAGTGTTTTTTCTTTCTATGACACACTGACACATCTAGGAAACTTCTGCTAATCTACTTCGAAAAGGTTGAAAGAGTTAGTGAAACCATCAGTATCTTCACTTTCTATCAACCTACATTCCACTGAATACAACATAAAACTGCATTCCACTGAATACAGCAATATAAAAACACTGACACTGTCGTTTCATCAAAAAGAATTCTATGAAGCTGCTGAGAAATTAAAATATGTTTTTTTGTTTTTTTACTGAAAATCATATATTTAATGCATGAGATCTCCTGACTATCTCCAATACCATGCCATGAATAGTGCCATGAGTACCTCCAATATCACAAACAGCTGAATAGTATAGTGCCATCTGGGAATTTATTTACTTTAATAAAATCTTCAGAAAATAGTTTACAATAAATTGTAATAATAATCCACTTTAGACTTATAACATAAGACTGGCACTTAAGAAGTCAACAACAGAGGACAAACAAATGCAAAGTTCCCTGGGGCTTTAATCTTGATATGGTTTGTGAGGGTTACATGAGATGTATACTTCATTGGAACTTTCTGGCATTGAGAGATTGCCCTACTGCAAAGATTTTACACTGAGGTAGGCCATTTCTGTGGCTATGCTAGATGCTAATGAGGTATCCAGGAAGAAAAGCATGCACTGATCAGTAATCTGCTCACCCCAGAACTATCTGCTGTAAGGCATTTATGCAGCTGAGTGATTCAGATAAGCACTCAGTTATGTAGACTTGCACTTCTGGCTGCCAAAAGGCCATGCTCATCCATCACAGTAGAGGTAAGCGCTGGGGAGTTTATTGATCTGATAGTGTCTGGGGGGTGTGCAAGACTGTGTATGTGAGAGGATGTATGCATACATACAGGATCACTGGCATTATTCAACATCTGCAACAGTTTGTGACATATAAGGGAGAGGAACAGACAGCATTAAGAAGCCTCTCAACCTCATAGCTCAAGACATCAGACAAAACCAAAATTAATGGTGGAACAAAATCAGGGACTGATTTTAATTATGCCTCCTACAAACATAGAAAGTCACCAATAAAACTGATTTTACACTACCATGGATTTACTGACTGATATGAATCTCTAATGCTGGGGATTTATGACTGACTATACTCATCTGTGATTTACCAGGGCAAGAAAAAGGAGACATCAGGGACATTCTGAAAACACAGGACAGGTATGGGCTCTGTGTGTGTGTGTGTGTGTGTGTGTGTGTGTGTGTGTGTGTGTGTGTGTGTGTGTGTGTGTGTGTGTGTGTGTGTGGTGTTCATGTGAGGGACAGAGAAAAAACAAAGAGGGAGTGTTTTCTTGTCTGTGTTTGTAGTGCTCGGGTGAGAGAAAGAGAGAAACAGAGTGAGAGAGTGTGTGTATCTGTGTGTGTGCATACGTGTCTGTATCTGTATATACATACATATATCTATCTCATGTGCGCATCCTGTCCAGAATCATTTCCATGTTGCTCTTTGCCAAGTGAGATTCCAGTTCTTTCTTTCTTTACACAGAAAATAGGAAAGGTAGCTAGCTTTCCCAATGCTTGATTCCCTTGGAAGGATTGGATCCAGGGTAGGTGACATAAGAACTCAAAAGATCTAAATCATAACATGGCAATGGAGAACATATTTTGATCATCCTGTCCTAAGAGTTAGAATCATTACAAGGTAGGTCTCCATCACCTATGATGGACTGATGAGATCACAGAGATATCTTCCCTAGGATGTTTAATTAGGATCATACTCCAGTTTATTCACTGTCTACAGAAAGTATCTGCCTTCTTGACAATATAGGGAGCAGAATCCACATGTATCCATCTGCAAAAACAGCATCTCCTAAGACAAGTCCCATGGATGGGAAGGCCTCACTCTCCCACTCCTTCTTGTTCAGATACCCACTAAGAAGTTTCTTTGAAGAATGCAAGAGTAGAAAGGTCAGTTGATGGTGGATTTCATCAGTCTGAGAATTTCCACAAAGGAAAGGTCATTTGTGGGTGGGAGCTGTAGGGAGCGGGATTCAATATCCTTACCCACCTCTAAGATGATGGTCTCTCATCCCCATGAGTCCACTTCTCTAGACAGAGAGGGAGACAGGCAGGCAGACAGACAGTAAGAGAATAATCCTAATTATAGCTTTGGGAAGGATGAATGGGTGACAATCTTTTCTTGAAACTGTAATACACTGCACATCCTGAAAGGTGATACTGCAGTTCCCCAAGCAAAATGACACCAATGAACTGATATAATAATAAAACAAAATGTGCCACTGTTCATGAGGTGGAGTCATAAAATGTTACATTCTACATTTGGCATAATGTAAGTATATTCTATAAATATTTCAGTCCCTTAATTTAAGTTTCCAAGGACCCATCAATTCCCCACTTTTACATTACTCATTAATTTAAGGGGTGAAGGCTGGACAACAGCGATCAAAGCTATTATGCTGCACTGTTTTTTTGTTTTTTTTAACTACCTTACCCTCAGTTCAGACCTTACCTGGATTATGTCTTTGTGGGAATTATGTTCATGTTTTCAGACATACGAGTTCTCAGCACAGGCATCTATCAACACTTCCCACTCTGCCCACTGGAATCCCTGCCTCCTACAAGGCCTGCTCCATCATTCCCTGTCCCTTCTGTAATGAGGGAGGAATTGCCAGGTAGGTGAAATAGCTGCCGCATAAGAGACACAAATGGAGAGAAGTGAGACAGAGAGAAAGATGGCCATCAGTCAGTCTAATCTAATTCTGTCCTTCACCTTCTAGACCCCCAGTAAACATATTCCTAATCAAATTGGGGCACTAGTTTCACAGGTGATGAGGCCTCTCTCTGTACCACTTGTCAAGAATGCAAATGCATTTTAAGTTATAACATTATGCTCCATTTTACAAATAGCAACTCACATCCCTTGCAACATCAAATGTTTTAAACCATCTTTTCAGCAATGCTAATGATTCTATCAACTTCCATCCACCCATATCCACAGCCCCTTTTCCTATTTTTGCACATGGGCTCAGGGTGTCACTTCAAGAGTGACAATCATCTAGAGCTAACATTTATACCCTCAGGTGGCTAGCCCTGCCATAGTGGTTCATCCACACCACACACTTGCACACACACAGTCACATGTATGGAAAAGTTGGTATGTCCATTCCACCTACTGTATGTCTTTGTACTGGGTGGGGGACTGGAGAAAACCCATGCGAACACAGGCAGGACATGCAGACTGCACACAGAAAACACCCCAGCTGAGAATCAAACCAGGGAAACTCTTGCTATGAGGCAACAATGCAATCCACTGTGCCAATCAACAACTTCATCAAATATGTTTCTATGTTTCTATACCCTGACAGCTGATTTTGTATTCAGTTTACTTTCAGCACACAAACTATAACAATATCACTGCACTGCTTCATGAGGTAATGCCATTCATACTAAGAAGGCTAAGCAGAAAATGTGGCAACAACACTTCCACATATTCAGTTACTTGACACAGGTTTATCAAACACAGCTCTAACTATCCTGAACACATAGTATTTTCAGTTTATCAAATACAGCTCTAAGTATTCTGAACACACATTTAAAGCTACAAGAGTATCAGTAGGAAAACTAAACTTTGGAGGAAGAAGGTGTGAGTTATGTTTGTGTTGTCTGTTCATTCAGAACAGTGTACACTTAGTGTTAGGAGGTAAACTATTTACCTTATGTAGACTTCATTACATATTTCATTGTCTTGCTGCAAGATGGGCAGCTAATGAGCAGCAATTAGCAATTATTTCTTGGAATTAATCTAATGACTTGTATTAATTGTGTGAGTGATCTATTTAACCAGCAACTGACTGATTTGGTATTAGTTTTGATGAAGTTCAGGGACGAACAAAAGCGTTCAACTCTGTTTTTTATTTTTAGAGTTTTATTAAAGTATTGACATTGTCACTGTGTGCTTCTGTTGACTACGACACCTTTCTGATTCAACACTTAGTGAAGGTGTTATTGAATCACGGGGATAGTCTTTTCAGTTTTATATAATCCACAACTCTCATGCTCAGAAAGCCATCTGACATTTTTAAAGAAAAATATAACTAAAAATAAGGGAAGGACAAAAAACTTAGTCTGTACAACATCTTTAGTAGACCGACAATACATTGCAGTTGAAGCAAATGAAACATCTGAAGCTTTTCATGGAGAAAGTTATATCAGAAGTGAAAGGCATCAGAACATTCATTATTCAGCTTCCTGTTACTATGAAGTCAAAGGAAATTGTGAGCAAATGTCTTACCTACACACAGACAGCCCGCATCTGAGAACCTAGAACAATTTTTCTCCATTTTTCCGTATTAACTGCTCAGGAAGTGTTGCATTTAGTATAGTTCTGCAATTAGATCCAACTGTATATTCCATGCATATTACTCCAAAGTGTCCCATTTGTAGTACACCACAATGCTATGTGGCTGAAGCGGGCTTTACAGTGCAGTACTGACTTTTAAAATGTCCCTACTAACAATTCATGACTCATCGCTGAGTGCACAAATGACAAGTGTCCCTAACCTCAACTAGTGCTTTACTTCCCTTAACAGTGGAGCTTTCTCGCCATCTTTTGTCAAGTAGTAGTAAGTCAATATCACCATATTTTTTTCTGTTATTCTTTCAGAGGCATGTCATGGAGGTTTATTACCAGTTAAAGGCGAATAAAAATAGTCAACTGTAAATTTACAAGCAGGTAAGAAATCAGCATTCATCTCACTTTGATTACAACAGAAATAAAAATACACACACACACAAAAACTTGAAAAACAAAACATACTTAAATGCAAATATAAGTAACAAAATTTCACTTCAGAAAACATTCTCTCATAAATCCCTAAATCACAATTCTGTTTTTAGCTGTTTATACACAGCATGTAGTAAATGAATACCAGTGTGTCGGGGGGTCATATTTCTGAAAATGTTGTTTTGAATAATCTATGCGTGAAGAAGTTTGCATTTATATTTCCATAAAACCCTAATCTTTATCAACTCCTCTGGACTAAAAAAAAGTAGATGAGCCTTCAGTGCAGGACAGAAACAATACACATCATCAAAAGCAAGATTTGGAGCAAAGAAACAAAATAATGATAAGAACACCATATGGGATGCAAGACAATCTACTTCTCAACAAGTCCAGCTATCAACAAATCGCTAAGATTCAAATTAAGATACCATTATTTTGAAGCTAAGATTTTAGGTAATGTCAGACCATCAGCATTTAAAGGAAGTCTTACAGCTATTTTTTTTTTGCCTTAAACCCCACAGTGGCTGGACAGATCCCAGTCAAAGCAACTTATCTTATTTTAAATTGTTGTTAAATATTTATCAAAACAACACAGGACAGAGTAACAGTAGTTAATATCAGATTCGTTACAAAAGATGTGTATTAGACTTCAGGGGCTTACATTACTACTGTCCCCTTAGAATTTACACATCTGTAAGTCTACTGACAAATTCACTTTTTGAATACACATGTCAAGTTCGGATTCAGAGGGTTACAGGCAAGAAAGACACCTTCACTGCTCAGTTCCACTAAAGGTTCAGGTTAAGGAGAATCTGGCAAGGAGGAGGGGAGCAGAGAGGTAAATGTCAGATAACCTACCTTGGGGAGAGATTGTAACTGATCCATGGAGGGGGACAGTGACCTTGCTTGTATAAGCAGTTTATAACACTGCTGAATGCATGCATGGAATAACACATTCCCACCCTGGCTGAAAACATTTAAGTGCAAATCATAGTAGTGGCAGGAAAGCATAGGAACGTGAAATAAAAAAAAAAACTAAACCCACAAAGAATTACAGTATAACTTTTAGTACTCAATTCTTGCCCCCCAGCCAAAGGGAAAGGTGGGCTCTTGCCTCTGGAGGGAACAAAAGAGTCATGTGGGTGGTAGAAAAAGAGGCCTGACTCTCTTGAGCCATGTCAGGATATCCTTGTGCAGAAAAGTCAGTAGGGGGGACAGTAATACTCATTACTAAATGCTAGTAATACTATTGTGTGCCTCTGAAACTCAGTTGAAAAGAGGAAACCCCTGGCCCCAATTGTCCTTCTGTAACGTTTTCTGCTCCATCATTTCTACAAGGTAACCCACATCCGGATCCAGAACTAGGCAACCTATGCAGTTGTTGAGACCCCATGTTGGCTGGGGGAGGGCCTTGTCTTCCCTAAAAAAAATGTCCTGTAAATGGGTTTATATCACAACATCAAAGTTGCAAAACGTTGAGTGCTATGATATCAAAGCCAAAATCTCGAAGACTGATAACAGCAAAGCCGCAGAAAGTACAGTTGTGTACACTTACCATAAATGTAGATGTTCGAGTGTATTCACTGTTGCAGCCATTACATTTGGGTAATCCTGCTGGCAGGTTGCCCTCAGTCGGCCTGAATTCCAAAGTCTTGGGTCCTGCGTCAGCTGCTGTTACCCCTTCCCTGACGCCAGGTCGTCAGGGGTATAAAAGAAGGAGCCAACACCATTTTCTTCAGTTTTTCTTGCCCCAGATAGCCAAAATTTATATATATAAAATTACATGCACCAATACAAACTTTACCTTCATCTTCAAGCAAATACACCACATAGGTTGTATAAGTCAGAGAAGTAAAGATAAGTTCCAGCAGAAAAAAGGGGGATGAAGGGTGGGAAATCTGGACTGAAACAGTGAATACACTCGAACATCTACATTTATGGTAAGTGTACACAACTGTACTATGTTCTTTGTGTTTCACTGTTGCAGTTATTACATTTGGGTAGAGTCCCAAAGCTATGGTTGGGAGGCTGGAGCTAAACAGTATTAGGAGCGGCTATGAGGCTCTGCAGAAAGTACAGTTTTGTACCTACCATAAATGTAGATGTTCGAGTGCTAATACAGCTGCAGTCATAACAGATGGGTTCTCCTGCCGTCAGGCGGGTCCTCGGTCGGCCGAATTCCAAAGTCTAGGTCCGGCGTCGGTTGTCATCGCTTCTTCCCTGACGTCAGTGCAACAGGGGTATAAAAGAACCAGCCGACGCCATTTTCTTCAGTTTTTCTTGCCCCAGATGTCAGGTGCCCCCAGAAGGAAGGCAATACATACATTTGTGTAATAAAGCAATGCCATATAATCAAAATACAGTACTGCAAGCAAATACACCATAAATGAATACCCCAATCAGGTTGTATGAGGAGGTGATAGCCAATAGGCCTGTCCCAAGAGGGGAAGGAGGGAGGGAAACCTGGACTGCAGCTGTATTAGCACTCGAACATCTACATTTATGGTAGGTACAAAACTGTACTATGTTCATCGTGCATACAGCTGCAGTCATAACAGATGGGTAGAATCCCAAAGCTAAGAAAGGGGTGGTAGGCACTAGGTGGAACTAGGAGGAGCCAGAATGCCCTGCAAGACTGCAGTGGCAAAGCCTGCTCTAGATCTGGAGTATAATGGAAGGTGGTAGTGCTTGGAGAACGTATGCACAGAACTCCAAGTGGCTGCTTCCAAAATATCTTTGGTAGGAACTCCTCTGAGGAAAGCTGCAGAGGTAGCTGTGGCCCTTGTGGAGTGAGATCTGATGCCTATAGGTACAGTTTTGCCATGAAAAGAATAACAAAAGCGTATGCAGTGGGCTATCCA
Source organism: Protopterus annectens (assembly GCF_019279795.1). Lineage (NCBI taxonomy): Eukaryota > Metazoa > Chordata > Ceratodontiformes > Protopteridae > Protopterus > Protopterus annectens. The sequence goes on from NC_056735.1 coordinate 1,781,375,705, forward strand.
TTTTGAGATTGTCTGTTTGGAAATTGGCTTCCCTTGAGCTCCTATAGCATAGGACACAAAGAGCTGTTCTGATTTTCTGAAAGGCTTTGTTCTGTCCAAATAATAACGCAATTGTCTGTGGATGTCCAAGGAATGTAGTAATCTCTCCCCTTTGTTTTGAGGATTTGAATAAAAGGTAGGTAAGTGTATAGCCTGATTCAAAGCTACCCTGGATACCACTTTTGGCATAAAGGACGGGTTGGTTCGTAAGGAAACTCTGTCCTGATGGAAGATGATAAAAGGCTGCACAGCCATGAGGGCTTGTAGTTCCGATACCCTACGAGCTGAGGTAATAGCCAGAAGGAAAGCTGTTTTCCAGGACAAATATTGCAAATCTGTTGAGGCAGCTGGCTCAAAAGGAGGCAAGGTCAGCTTTTCTAGAATGAAATTCAGATCCCAAGCAGGTATTGGTTGTTTCCTTGGGGGTTTTATATTTTTAGCCCCTCTGAGGAACTGTCTTAAGAGGGGGGTGAGAGAATAAAGGTGGATCAGTGTTGTATTCTGAAGAAATGGCTGAGGCATGGATTTTGATGGAGGAGAATGAAAGTCCACTGCTTAGCAGCTCAGCTAGATACTGTAATATTTGAGGTAAATTCAGTTTTCCAGGATTCTGGCCCTTTTTCTCATTCCAGGCACAAAACCGTTTCCATTTTGGGAGTAAGCTTTTCTAGTAGACGGCCTTCTGGCCTCCGAAATGACATCCTGCACCTCCTTGGAGAGTAGGGTCTGTTGTGATGCTAAGGAATCTTCCATGCGGCCAGATTGAGTGTTTTCAGCTGACTGTGAAGAGTTTTGAAGCTGTGCTGAGACAGAAGAAGAGGCATTAGAGGCAGGGTCCATGGTGGAGAATGCGTCAGGCTCCTCAGGAGTGGGTACCAGTGTTGTCTTGGCCAGTCTGGAGCAATGAGAATCATCTTTGGTCTGTCTGCTCTGGTTTTTAATAGAACTTTGGGCAGCAGAGGAAGAGGTGGGAAGGCATAAACTGTCATTGTTGTCCAAATGAAAGAGAGAGCGTCCACTCTCCAGGCCTTTGGATGAAAAATCCTTGAGCAGAATTTTGTCAATTGGTGATTTTTGTGGGAGGCAAAGAGATCTATGTCTGGCCTTCCCCATGCTTGAATTATCTCTGTAAAAACTTGAGGATGCAACTTCCATTCATGTGGATCTGTCATATTTCTGCTTAGGTTGTCTGCCAGCATGTTTTCCTTGCCTGGCAAGTATTGTGCTTGAAGTTCGATTTGTAAGTCCAGAGCCATGTTCCAAAGTGACATGGTCAGCCTGCATAGGGGGTATGAATGGGTTCCACCCTGTTTGTTTATGTACCACATTACTGTGGTGTTGTCTGTCCTTATCAATAGTTGACCTGGATGCAGAAGGTCTTTGAAAGCTATAATAGCATTTATTACTGCTAGCATTTCTTTTTGATTGATGTGAAGGTGCTTTTCTTTTTGGGACCATTTGCCCTGAATGCACCGATCTGTCATGTGCGCCCCCCAGGCGTAGTCCGAGGCATCTGTTGTGATGACTTGATTTGCTTGAGGCTTGCTGAATGGGAGACCTGTGTTTGTTTGGCATGCTTGAGCCCACCACAGAAATTCCTTTTGAAGACATGGAATTAGTGGTATTATTGTTTCCAAACTGTGGCTGTGTTGAGACCATAGGGTTTTCAGGTACCATTGAAGTTTCCTCATATGCAGCTTTGCACAGGGGATTAGGAGGATGCAAGATGCCATGAATCCCATGGCCTGCAGAATTTTCCTTGCAGTCAGCCTGGTGCAATTTGCTAGTGTTCTGAAGTATTGAGTTAGTTGCCCCTGCTTCTCTGGCGTGAGGTAGGCCATCTGGGTGTTTGTGTCCAAGTTGGCACCCAGGAAAATTATCTTCCGAGAGGGTATTAGCCTTGATTTCTTTTTGTTGTTTGTGTATCCCAGAGAATTCAACAACATTATTACATAAGCCAGATGTTTCAGAAGGATGTGCTTGCTGTCTGCTTGGATCAGGCAGTCGTCCAAATAGGGGTATATTTGTATCCCTTGAAGTCTGCAGTAGGCAATTACTGATGCCAGGCATTTCGTGAATACTCTGGGTGCAGTAGATAAGCCAAAGGGCAATGCAGAGAATTGATAATGGGTTGAACCTGCAAGAAATCTGAGGTATCTTCTGCAATTTTGTCTGATTGGGACATGCAGGTATGCCTCCTTGAGGTCCAATGTTACCAGCCAACACTCCTTGCCCAGCATGGGAAAAAGCTGCTGTAAAGTGAGCATCTTGAATTTTGGTACGAGTAAAAATGTGTTTAGGATGGATAGGTCCAAAATAGGTCTCCAATCTTTTCCCTTCCTTGGTACCAGGAATAGTCTGGAATAAAAACCTTGACCTTGTTCGTGAGTAGGTACCTCTTGAATAGCTTTCGTGTCCATGAGATCTGAAATTTGTCTTTGTGCCTCTGCCCTTTGATTGTGTGGCAGGTTTGGCATGCCTCTCATTTTTGGAAGGGTGTGAAAATGGAATCTGTAGCCTCTGTTTATAATGTCCAGGATCCATTTGTCTTTTGTGACAATATGCCAATTTTTTGAAAATAATGCCAGTTTTCCGCCTAAGGGTGCTGCCATTTGAGCTTTGCTTGGCATGCAAAGGGGAAAGTCATTGGGCTTGCTTTCTGAATGGCTGCGAACTATCCTCACCACCTCTTTGTGTAGGAGCTCGCCATTGTCTGCCTCTAAACGATCCTTGGGATTGCCCTCTGCCCTTCGGGCACCTGTATCTACCTCTTTGGGGTCTGTCCGTGGCTGGAATGGACCAATTTTTGGAAGGCCAGTTTCTACTGAAACGTGGGGGTTGTACCTGTAGAAAATCTTTCACTGTTTGCATTGATTTAGCCTTTTCCTCCATTTTCTTTAATACCTCCAGAGCATTAGCACCAAATAATACATCCTTTTGTAGAGGGGCATCTAGTAATTTAGCTTTGACATGATCTGGTAAGGTTTGTTCCTTGAGCCAGGCATGTCTACGTATGACTGATCCTATAACAGCAGCTCTACATGAGGCCTCTAGAGCATCAAAACCACATTGCAAGGTATGTTTACCCACTTGTTCTGCACTATGCATCAAATCCTGCAACTCCTTCAAGTCTGGTTGTTCAGGTTGTGACATTTTACTTCTCAATTGTGATAACAGAAACTTTTGGTACTTTAGCATATGGAACTGTCAGTTTAATGCCCTCATGGTTAAGGTGGCCGAGGTATATACCTTTTTTCCCCACCTTTCTAAGGATCTGGAATCTCTCTTGGAAGGTAATGGACTTTTAGCAGTGGAGGCCTTAACTCCCTTGGGGCCCTGTGAGATAGTTTCTGGGTCAGCTGCATGGTGGAGTCGGAGTATCCGATGACATAATATAGTTAAATTCTTTGTCAAAATAATGCTGGGCGAACTCCGCCCGACGCTTAATGGTGCGTTTGTTGAATGTAGCACAAAAACAACAGACCGAGACGTTGTGGTCTGGGCCTAAACAAAGAATACAGAGGGAATGAAAATCCTTATGCGGTATTTGCTTCCCACATGAAATACAATTATTAACTTTGTCTGACATCGGTCTGAGGCAAGAAAAGTTTCCCCAACGGGGTACTTAGCTTTCAAGAAGACTTCGGTTGCAAAATTTTCGTAATTTCAGGAGCTGGCTGACCGGCACTTGCGAACTGCTTCTGCTTCGGGCACCGCGCGGCAAGAAAGACTGAAGAAAATGGCGCCAGCTGGTTCTTTTATAGCCCTGTTGCACTGACGTCAGGGATGAAGTGACGACAACCGACGCCGGACCTAGACTTTGGAATTCGGCCGACCGAGGACCCACCTGATGGCAGGAGAACCCATCTGTTATGACTGCAGCTGTATGCACGATGAACATCTGCAGTGGCAAAGCCTGCCCTGGATTTAGAGTAGAGTGGCAGATGATAGTGCTTTGTAAAGGTGTGCACTGAACTCCAAGTGGCAGCCTCTAAAATGTCTTTGGTTGGTACTCCCCTGAGAAAGGCTGCTGAAGTGGCTGCAGCTCTGGTTGAATGTGGCCTAATGCCCTTAGGCACTGGCTTGCCATGTTGAAAATAGCAGGAGGAGGAGGCCCTTTCAACTTGTTCTTAGAAGAACGCGAATTGTCATGGCAACTAAGAACTAATGCCTTCGCTGAACCTGGTTTAAATGAACATTGCAATATAGCCTGCCTTCTCAAACTTAAAAGTCTGAACAGATAGGTCTTCTATCCTTTTATCATCCCTTAGTTATTTGTTAGTTATTTTTTAGTCATTTTAGAAATATTCAAAAAAATTTAACTACAAATATATACATGCTTTCGTACTTGGTAAGTCAATGCTGTGTCCCACAAAGTCATGGCTAGTCTGCAAAGGGAGTAAGAATGTGTGCCCCCCCTGCTTGTTTATATACCACATGACCGTGGTGTTGTCTGTCTTTATCAATAGTTGTCCCGGATGAAGTAGGTCCTTGAAGGCTGTCAGAGCATTTTGAACAGCTAGCATCTCTTTTTGATTGATATGTAGATGCATTTGGTTTGAGGTCCATGTGCCCTGAATGCATCTTCCTGCCATGTGGGCCCCCCAGGCATAATTTGATGCATACATTGTTAGTGTCTACCTGACTGGGGGTAATGTGAATGGCTGTCCCTTGTTCTGGTGACAGGCCTTCACCCACCATTGAAACTCCTGTTGCAGGCAGGGAATGAGAGAAATCATTTCCTCCAGGCTGTGGCAATGTTGAATCCAAACACTTTTTAGGTACCACTAAAGTTTCCTCATATGCAGTCTTGCATATGGAATTAGTAGAATGCAGGATGCCATGAAGCCCAAAGCCTGCAGAATTTTTCGTGTGGATAACTAGGCCTTTGTTGCCAACATCTTGAAATAGGTAGTCAGTTGCCTTTGTGTGTCTGGCATGAGATAGGCCATCTGGGCAGTTGTATTTAAGCTTGCACCCAGGAATATTATCTCTTGAGAGGGTACTAGTTTTGATTTCTTTTTGTTGACTGTGTACCCTAGCATGTTAGAAGTCTTTTCACAAACGCCAGATGCTGGAGAAGAATGTCCTTGTTCTCTGCTTGAATTAGACAGTCATCTAAGTAAGGATATATTTGTATTCCTCTTTGTCTGCAGAATGCAATTACTGGTGCCAGGCACTTTGTAAAGACCTTGGGCGCAGTAGATAAGCCAAAGGGCAGTGCAGAGAATTGGTAATGCATTGAGCCAGCCTTGAGTCTGAGGTATCTTCTGCATGATTGTCTGACTGGGACATGCAGGTATGCCTCTTTTAGGTCTAAAGTCACAAGCCAAGCATTCTTGCCCAGCATGGGCAGAAGCTGCTGCAAAGTTAACATTTTGAATTGTGGTATATCCAAGAATGTGTTCAGAATAGATAGGTCCAGTATTGGTCTCCAGCTTTGTCCTTTCTGGGTACCAAGAACAGTCTTGAGTAAAATCCTTGTCCCTGCTCTTGCTCTGGTACTTGTTGAATGGTAACCATGCCCATGAGGGATGAGACTTGTTTTTGTGCCTCTGCCCATTGATTTTTTGGCAGATCTGGCCAGCCGTTTGCCTTTGGCAGGGTATGGAAATGGAACTTGTAGCCTTGTGACAATATGTTTAGAACCCACTTGTCCTAGGTTATAATGTGCCAATTTTGAGAAAGAAAGTGCTAATTTTCCCCCTAAGGGTGCTGCCAGGAGATAAGTGCTTGGTGCAGGCAGGGGGAAGTCATTGGGACTGTTTCCTGTAAAGCTGTGATTTGTCTTCTCCAACTTTGGAGGTAGAAGTACCCCATTGCTTTGACCTTTATGAACCTTGCACCTGGGATCTGCCTCTAGGACATCTGGATCTGCCCCTTTATGGTCTGTCTGACACATGAAAGGACCAATTCTTGGTAGGCCAGTGTCTACTAAACCTAGGGGGATGTACTTGTAAAAAATCTTTGACAGTTTGCATAGATTTAGCTTTGTCCTCCATTTTCTTTTAACACCTCTTCTGCCTTAACACCAAACAAAGTATCATGCTGTAAAGGTGCATCTAATAATTTAACTTTCACATGATCAGGCAGATTTTGTCCTTTAACCAAGCATGCCTCCTAATTACAGAACCCGTAACTGCGGCCCTGCAGGAGGCTTCCAAAGAATCAAAACCACATTGCAAAGTATGCTTTCCAACTTGCTCAGCTGCATGCAATAAATCCTGCATTTCCTTGTGTTCTGCATATTGAGAGTTTAACATTTTCTGTTTAAGCAATGCCATAACATGTTGCTGATATTTAAGCATATGAAACTGACAGTTTAAGGCCCTTATAGCCAAGGTAGTAGATGTGTAAACCTTTTTTTCTCCATCTATCCAGTGCCCTAAAATCTCTGTCAGAGGGGGTAGGGTTTTTTTGCAGTGGAAGCCTTAACTCCTTTGGGTCCCTGTGAAATAGTCTCTGGGTCTGCAGTAGGGTTTTTAAAAAGGAATTTATGAGAGTCAGGAACCCTGTAATATATATCAGGCTTAATAGGAGCTGGAGGTAAGTAGTCAGGGGTAAGACTAGACTCCGAAAACACATCATCTACAACGTCTAACAGGTGGAATGGCTAGAGGCCTGTGTTGAGGAAGTAAAAGGAAATCTCAGAGCCTCTTTTTAGATTCTGAAAAATCTTGGCTCTCCCAGTGGAAATGCTCCCTCATGGTATGCAAGGTTTCCCCAAAAGAATAGACCTCTGGAGGAGAAGCTGAAGGTATAGATTCTTCAGCATCAGAATCCTCATGGGGGGAAGAGAATATTCCTGATCAGAAGAGGAATCCAAAGAAATAGAAACCTGATCTGAAGATTCATAGTCAGTCTCTTGCCTAGGCCTCTTATCAGGAGGGGCATGGGAACCCCTTATCAAGGTAATCAAGTCTTCGGCCATTTTGAGCATCTGTTTTTTGGGCATAGAGGCCTGCCCACGTAGCTCTTGAGCTTGTTTCTTTGATTTAGAAGGTGCTTTAGTCTTTGCCTTTGAAGCTGAAGTCGGTTTAATGTAAAGATGTTTAGGTCTGAATACACCCTCAGAAGCCTGTGCCTGCTTAGCAGCTCCAGACCCATCTGAAGGAATAGTACCCGAGGCTCCAATACCTTAAGTTTCCAGTGGCATGGCCGATTCTACGTGGGAGTCAGTAGCGGCCTGAGACTGTAAGGTAGCAGGCATCAGGGGCTGCGAAAGCACCTCACTGAGAACTGGCGACTGGCTTAGGAGAAACTTCGTCGTCGGTTTTGGACCTTGGTTGTTTATCTCTCTCCTTTTCTTTACGTTTTTTGTGAACTCTAGTAGTCAGATGGCTATCCGACATTTCTGGATAAGTAAACCGGTGTCGAAAATAGTTTAAAGCAAAATCATAACGACGCTTAATAGTGCGTTGGTTAAATCTAGCACAAAACCGACAACCAGAAATGTTGTGATCAAGGCTTAGGCAAGGAATACATCAAGAATGAAAGTCCTTATGAGGTATTTGCTTTCCACAAGAAATACAATTATTTACTTTTTCTGACATCGGTCTGGAGCAAGAAAAAAGTTTCCCCAATGGGGTACTTAGCTTTATTGAAGACTTCGGATCTGAAATTCGAACACGAAAATCTCAGGAGTCGGCCAACCAGCACTTGCGAACTGCTTCTGCTTCGGGCACCGCGAGGCAAGAAAGACTGAAGAAAATGGCGTTGGCTCCTTCTTTTATACCCCTGATGACCTGACATCAGGGAAGGGGCAACAGCAGCCAATGCAGGATCTAAGACTTTGGAATTCAGGCTGACTGAGGGTAACCTGCCAGCAGGATTACCCAAATGTAATGACTGCAACAGTGAAACATGAAGAACATCATCAAATTCTTTCCCAGGGAAAGAATTTGGTGGGCTGTTTCTGCGGCTTCACTATTTCCTCCACTGTGGTGCGATCTCAGAGTTGGTATATTTAAGTGGGGGGTGTGGGGGGCACAGCCCCCTACATTGGTGGGGTGTGGGGGGCAAAATCCCCCCGCATTAGAAATGCTGTTTAGTGTTTGTGTGTTCCATATTTTGTGCTGGAACAGCATTTTTTTTCCCAGGGAAAAAAAAATCGCTGTTGTCAGCTTTCAGAGTTTTACACTTTCGGGGTTTGAAGTTCAATGTTAGGGTGTTCACTGTTATTGTGTTTCTATCATGTGATATAAACCCACTGTAAATAACTAAAGTTAAACCTTGACTTTGTCACCCACAGCATCAGAATTGGACCTTGCAGGAGCCAGCACAGCAAGGTAAGCCCACTTCTGTTCTGTAAGCCTTAGAAAAACGTGGGAATTTTAAGTAATACACCTACATTTTAATGCATTTTTGCAGCCATGAGTACAGAGCAGAAGCTGATCGGAGCTGTGAGTATCCACTTAGCATGTGTGTGTGTGTGTGTGTGTGTGTGTGTGTGTGTATGTGTTCCAGTTAGGGGCACTGTATTTGTTTATTTATTTATTTTTTTGTAAATAAGGATTACAGTCTGTCAATGTTAGTCAGAGTTTCATGACAATTTTGTTAAGTGTCAGTGGTGCAATGGGAGTCATACTTGCTTTTGGTGCAAAAGGCTTTGGGTTCTCTTTCCACACCGGATAAATTGCTGACATGTACCAATTTTTAATGTAACACAAGTAATCTATTCTTCAAGGGCAGCAGGCACTAAATTTGTAGATGATACACATAAATGCAAAGTTGTTGGCCAACAGCTGCCTCTTCATTAGTTACAATTATATTTAATGTCAAATTATTTCCACAGATTGTGATTTTGATCAATATTGATGGATTGTAATGATTGTAATGACAGCAGTTTGACTGACCTTTTACAACTGAAATGTTCTGAAATGCGAAGTTCTATCATTATGGGTTCATATGTTTTGTTTCACTGCTTACTGGAAAAAAATGTTAAAAACTACAAATTTAAAACACACTCTAAGAAGTGTTGATATATTTAACACGGAACATAACTGAATACACTTAGGAAGGTGAATTAAAGAACATGTGTAGCTTAAAACTGTGTGTAGGAGACACCGGGTTTGAAAACAGCTCAAAGGTACACTTAATCCACAAATGCATTTTCTATGAATGTTGGTTTCAATGCAGTTTGACTGAATGTGAGTTTCAAGGGCACAGATGTTTACTGTTGGTGATACCAGGTCTGTTTTCATTGTGAGAAAGTATTGTTTTGTTTATGGCTATCAGTGTTTGTGCTATAAAATTTAAAGTAAAAGTTTTAAATTAGATCCAAATATCTGTAATCATTATAGAAGGAAGAAAGAAAATAGTATGCACACTCACACGTTTTAACAATGTTTATTGTAACTGGGAAAGATGTCCAAGTAATAGGACACTAGGACACAAGAATGGCTGCGGGGGGGCTGATTCATTACCCTGCCCGGGGACCCATTTGACTATAATCCAGCACTTTATATACTTCTTTATTATCAATCATGTTGCATACTGAACATGAAGTTGAAATACCTTGCTGTGACTCAATACCTTTAATAAGGAATCCATAGTTCAACAGATGGCTATGGAGTAGCTTAGTGGTTTGGTTACAGAGTTTAATTACAAAGAAGGGATTTTAGTTTAGCAGTTAGCACAGAGGGCTGAAGATATATTCTGCTAATTCTTCCTGTGGTACACAGGTTGATTTCCTCAGCTTCATTTTCCTAATGGGGGAACTGTAAGTCATTTAACCTAAGAATGTAAAGTTAGCATTTATTTTAAGATGCATCCTTGCAGAATATCTGAACTTAACTTTGGGAAGGGCTCTCAGATGTACTTTGCAAATTAATGTTTATCTTCACACTGTGTACCATCCAGGCTTCAGCTAGGTTAAACTTTTTGTAGGCAGGACACTATCTCTGTTTATCCAAGTAGTGACATCCAAGTGCTTTATTCCAGCTCTGGGTTGCATTACTAAACTACTTCTGCTGGAATTCATTGATTTAGTGACCAATTTTTGCCCATTATGTGGTAACTAGCTAGGTGGGTAGCTCTGAAAATTCTTTTATCCATAGGAAAGGCCAGCAATTGTTCATGAAAATAAATATGTGCAAACAGTAGTGAGATAAACTACAAAAAGAAATATCTAAAATGTTTCAGAAGCATCTTAAAAGTAAAATATGCAACAGGAACGTAACAGGAGATTAGAAGGAAGAGTGAAGAGCAAAATGAGATGATAATTAGTAACTCAAGAAAGTATAATAAGAAGGAGGTATTCATAGATAACTAAAAAGCACTGAGTGGACTTGGGAGAGTTGTTTTATAAGGACTCTCCTGATTAGATATAGATAAGAAACATTTCTAATATCGGTGAATAAACAGTCTCACATGGCAGGGCAAATTTATGGGAAGTTCTCTGAGCTGAGGAAAGCACACGTGGAGGTCTTTGCAATGAGAAGTGAACATAGAATTATAGATTATTTATGAAAAGTAATTTAAGAAGAGCATTTTATAAATAGTGTAAATAGAAAGGTATGCTTTTCTGTCACTGAAAAGGTGAAATTTAAGAGCACACACTGGTGTGTTTGGAAATCAATGTGATTATGAAGCAACAAATTGTACTTATGGCTGTAGCAAGAAATAATTACTGTAATTTCCTGGGCTTATATGTGAAACAGCATATTCAAGTTCAGGAATAAGGAAATGTTCATTTATTATGAGTTCATGAACGAGGAGATTGATTAGTCTGTAAGTTAAAAGACCTTGGAAACAGCAATACCAAAATTATGATGAAGGTTAATGAAGGTACAAAGAGAACACTACATGTCTGTAGGCTTCAGAAAGACATAAAGAAATGCCTAAGAATTCAGACATTTGGAGAAGGTGGATGAAATGGAACACTTTTGGAGATTTCTGAGGATCAGGGATTAAATTGTGGAGAAAATAATAATCTTATTATTAGTAAATCAATTAAAAACTTTACTGAAATGATTTTGATTTGCAAAATAAAAGTCAGGGCATTTTTTTACATGTTTACTGAAAAAGTCATCAAATGCATAAAGTAAAATTTTAAGATAAGGAAGGTCAATGGGATGAATATTTTTTAAAAGAAAAGAATGGGACCAAGAAGAGCCCTTTGTGGAACATCTATTTTGAAGAATGGCCATAGGGCAAAGACTGCACCTGGAGTGGAATCTATTGGGCAAAAAGTTATTAAACCATAACATAATTTCTTTGGAGAAACTGACTTTGAAGAATTGATGCAGAAGTATTGGGTGAGTACTTAGATACTGAGATGATAAAATCAAATATAAAGTTGATGTATGTAAGCTGCGGTGGTGCAGCGGTAGAGTTGTCGCCTCACAGCAAAAGATTCTCCCGTTCAATTCTCAGCTGGAACGTCTTCTGTGTGGAGTCTGCATGTCCTCCCCTTGGTCGAGTGGCATTCAAAAGACATGTGTAAAATGGGCGTGCCCTCGTTGAAGGATGGGCATCGAGCTGGCAAACTCAGCACTGTAAAAATCTATTGCCAATCATTAGTGGACCGGAGTTCCGCTGTGGCGACCCCTAACTGAGAAAAGCCGAAAGAAGAAGAAGAAGAAGATTAAATTATCATGTATGACATAAGCAATCATACATTTATATAAATTAAAACAAACCATACTGACATAATTTTAGTTCCAAACATTATACATCACTTATAATCTATCCAGTCATTGTCAGTGAAATATTACATGACTCATTCAAATCCTGCCTTCTTTTAAACCTCATTCCTCCTCTGCACGTATTGTTCCCACAATTCCTATTTTTTTCTATGTAATTTGCTCCTACCCTTTTCCAAAACTCCCATCTCCAGTTGTTTTAACTCTGTTACTATATTCACTACTACTAGTAAAGTTGGTTTACACTTTGATTTCCATTTTATAATAATTTCTTTTTTGCTAGCCACCATAATTGGACTCAGCAAGGCCTTACTATGTCTAGGCAATTCTAATTCTATATCATAGCTCAAAAAATCATTTTGTTAGTTACATCAATTTGCTCATGCAGTATCTCTGCCAGAGCAGTCTGCAGGGAATCTTTAAAGTCTCAAATAAAAAGCACAACCAGTTGGTAGAGGTCATTGAATCCACAAAAAGCAATAAAAAATACAAAACGAACACTTGACCACCACGGCTGTAAAAAGAAATTAATAATAAATAGGTAAGGTCTTTCACGGACAAATGCTGCTTCATCAGACCATATACACTCAGACAAATCACAGTATTATATACTAATCAAACAATAAAAACTCAGTGAAGTAAGTCACATGTTCTGAGTACTGGTTTTAAAGACACAAAGTCATTCAAACCAGGGCTCTTGTCTGCTTATAAACACAAAATCTATCCAAGCTCATTGCACTCCGTTTTGCTCTTTAAATCCCCCCCCCCCTTATATTCACATTAATCAACTCCAACACAGTGAATTTAAACTGATGACTTGTACCACATTCATTGGCATGTTTCGCTAGGGCATTGCTTAACTTCAGTTTCCTGCCATCATTATTATATATATATTATATAAAATCCTCGCTTTCAGTGTGGTTTATCTTCTCAACATAAAAACAGCTACATGAGGTGCATTGTGCCAGATAAACTAAATTACTACTCTTGCAGATAGCAAAAAAATTAGAATCTACTTTTACACAAGATACTGGATGTAAAGATTGTAATGTAGTCCACATATATTTGCAAGTACTACAGGAGCGGAATCGGAAAGTACCAATGCAAAAAAAAACCTTCTATGCTCAACAGTCAAAGTTTGTCTATAACATAACTGACTGTTAGAAAAATGTACAAATTGTATGTACAGTGTACAATTCTGCACTTAAAGGGTTAAGAGTTAATACATTTATTCTGTGTAAAATGTGCAAATACTGGTGGTCTCTGTAAAAGCTGCTGACACCTAAAAGTCTGTTGTTCTTGCTGTGGAATGTTGAGATAGGGGCCTCACACTAGCAACAGACAAACGTCGTGTTAGGAAAAGACAGTTACAGGACCATTACTCAGAAACTGGGTTTGACAGGGCAAGCCCTGTGGTCAAGCTAAATTCTGAGAAATGTTTTTGTAAGTCAGCAATTACCTGATAAGCACCTGCTGTGTACGTGCAAAGATTGAAAATCAGACAAACCTCTTACCTACATGCTTTGTCTCCTTGCTGCAAGTAATAAAGAATGCCTTGCTGAACCTTACGTGAATTGATCTTTGTATTTTCTTTAACACTGACATTTTAGTGATTTGCTGTTTTTAAACATAAATTTTGGTTTGATACAAAACACCTTCTTCATATTTTCATTAGACATATGATTTGGCCAGTTTTTATTAATAATCTTACAGATAATACATCAAGCTTCTAGGGATTCAGTTTTGCTGTATCTATATCTGCTATTTAAATGAGTGATTTTGAGATGTTCAAAATAATCATGCAGAAAGTAGAGGAATAAGTTAGTGATGGATAGGAGAGGACCAAGATTTCAGTCAGTGTCATTAGAGTTTATTAGGACAGCATACAGGCAAGTTTTGGATGGTAGAGAGAATGACATTTTAAACAAAAAAGGATTAGTTTATGTAAGCATGGGTAAAATGACATTTTAAGGCAACTAAGATGGCTATAAGCAGTTTGGAGGAAGGGAAGACACAGAAAAGTATCAGGACAGAGAACAATGAGAACAGTGTTGAGAAGGACATAGAGGCTGGTGATATATCGGAGGATGTATTTGTGGAAAAGTACAATTGTGAGCTCTTACAATGTGTCGCAGTTGAAAGAAATGGTAGGAATAATAAGACGAGCGAAACAAGTAAGAGATGGAAATGATAAATTAATGATGGGCATATGCCAGGACAGTAAAAAGTATTTTAAATTAATGGAGAAGAAAGCTGGAATAGAAGTTTGGACAACAAACATGTTAGCAAGTGAGAAAAAGAGAAAGTAAATTTGAAGCAGTAAATTGAATATTAATGAGCTGGACAGAAGGGGGAGTGAGGTAAAATCCAGGTCCATGTCTGATTTGATGTCACCAAACAGACACAGACAGCTACTACTGCTTTTGTTTGTAACAGCTGTCTGTGGAGGCAAATCAGGAAATTAAAGATGTGAGTGACAACAATTTAAGGTAGTAAATGTGAGGCTGAACAATCAAGTGGAGTGATACATGAAAAGGGAAGATGTGCAAATTAAGAAGTAAAAAAGTTGTGGGTATAGGTTTCAAGAATCAATGTAAGGCTATCCAAATAACTGTGTTCTGTACATTGAGATGTACTCATTTTAAATATTTTACATAAGGTGATATTGGTCAGGGAAGACAAGTACATTCAGTCTTAAAATCAAATAAACAAAGTAGTTGTATAGAAGAGAAAACTACCAAAATAAATATACATACAACTTTGAGGAAAAGAAGTGTAGTGGTAAACTAAAGTTCTAAATTGAAAGACTCAAAGGGTAAGTGGAATAAGGAGGTGGACAGTGATGGGCATGGGTATCACCCATGCTTTGCACTGAACAGTTAGCTGGCATGCCTGTGCACCTTATATTCTTCAAGCCAAATGCTCTTAGGAGGCCACATAAGAGTGATAAGTACATGAATACTACATGTCCAAGATACAGTGTTGACAGCTGACAGTACAAATTTTTAAGCAATGTTGGCCTACTGCAAAAAATGTGATTACCAAAAATACATGTTTACACTAAAAGGTAAAGAATCTAACACTAAAGATTATATGTTTAAATTCAAATGAAAGACAGAGCTCTTTGTTTATCTATGTGACATCCCCACTCTGGGCTAGTAATCAAGAAGCCTAAATCCTCACCACTGACAATGGAGAGGGACATTCATTTGGAACAAAAACAGATACACACAGTATTTCCAGATGCAGCTCTCTACATTGAGTATAATTTCCCTTAAGAGCACACAGGGAGCACACTCAGTCTGGAATCCGGATTTCTCTGTCTCCCTCCAGGTACCCAATAAGTCCCCCCACTGGTACAGTTATAGGGTTTAGAACTCAGCCGAGTGTCCAAGCCAAGTCCTCCTGTACCCTCTCTGTGAAACCTGTGTTTCATGTCCCTGCTCCAAGCAGCTGACACACACACACACACACACACACACACACACACACACACACACACACACACACACACACACACACACACACACACACACATTCTCTGAGATTTGATTTTCACACACACCCTTTGCTAGAAACTGCTAGGATTTAGCACATATGTGCCAATAATACACACACACACACACACACACACACACACACACACACACACACACACACAGCTTGCTAAGATCTGTTGCAGCTTCTGGAAGCCATAAAACCATAAAATACTTCCACTCATCCAAAGTACCAATTACTTTACTGCTAAAGACAATACAGAAGGCTTCCTAGTGCTTGTTTTCCCAGACATTTTGTCTCTGGCTGTAATCAGAACTGTAAGATACAATCTATATGGCCTAAATTAAGTAATTTAATTTCTTACTATTTTTCAAAGTCAGGTGGCTTGAGATTAACCTCTTCTCTTCCAGTATCCTCTGTTACAATATATGCATTTCAACAGTTACATTAATATATGTACACTTCTCCCTCTGTCAGGCAGGACATACTGTTGATACTTTTTTAACACAATCAACTTTACAAACACATTTTTAATAATCATCTGTACAAATCAGTTTGATATTCAAATAATATATAATTCTTTACTAAATTCCAGCTAGCTTGCTGGCATATGTTACACATCCACTGCCATACTTCTCCTGGCATAGCTAGCAATACCTAACATTGTCACAATCTAATGCAGTCCTTATTTTGTTAATCTGTTTTTAAAGGAAATATTGTCTGCACAATTTTGTGGGAAAAGTCTGAAGTGCCTTATTCAACAGGACCAAGTCCGCTACCCTGATGAGAAACTGACATGTTTTTAATCATCTGAGCTGCTCAAAAACAAAGGCCAGAGTTTCAGTTTGAGTCAGACTTGAGTAGAATGCCAACATAAACAATGAAATAGGAACACAAGTTTACAGAACCACGGCACTGAAGTTCTTTAATACAAATGTGGCATGGACTAAAAAAATGGTTAATAATAAAATGAGTTAAAAAAGAATATGAAACATGAAATCACTATAGGCAACAATAAGTAAATAATAGCAATATGCAAATTTAAAAGCCCAGGGCTCTGTAATGAGTTCATGAATTTATGTAAAATTGCTAAGATCTTTCAGAGTGCTATCTACAACAGAAATAAAGTGAATATTCACTGTGCAATAATCTATAAGGGCAAACAAACAGTTGGGAATTAATTTGAAAATGATCAAGTCAACAGAAAGACCACAATATATGATAACATTCACATTCAGCACAAGCATAGCATTTAAAAATAAAACAAGGAACTGCTCGGTATAGTATGCACATTTCCTATTCTTGTTGTATTTGTGGAGGTATGATAAGTGTGTGTGCCCTGTACTAAGTAATATGATACCAGTCACAATAAAGTACAGTTTTGTACCTACCATAAATGTAGATGTTCGAAGATACACATTGCTGCAGTCCTTACTTATGGGTAGTCCGCTGTCCTCGGTCGGCCCGAATACCAAAGTATTAGGCTGACGTCGGTCATGGGCGCCTAGATCTGACATCAGAGCATCAGGGTATAAAGGCGCATGACCGACGTCATATCCTCAGTCTTTTCTTGCCCCAGATGTCAGAAGGCCAAACCAGAAAGGCCACAGCCAAAAACAGAATACCTCCCAAAAACATGCCCAACAACAACCATCACCTAAAGCATAGCACCAAGTCTAACTACAGTGGGGAAGGAGGGAGGTGGTGGACTGCAGCAATGTGGATCTTCGAACATCTACATTTATGGTAGGTACAAAACTCTACTATGTTCTTCATCTCACATTGCTGCAGTCCTTACTTATGGGTAGAATCCCAAAGCAACGGAAAAGGGAGGATGGTAAAATCATAAAGCATTAGGGGCGCTAAAATGCCCTGTAAAATTGCAGTGGCAAATCCAGCCCTAGACTTAGAATAAAGAGGAAGGTGGTAATGTTTAGAAAAGGTATGCACTGAACTCCAAGTAGCTGCCTCCAAAATGTCTTTGTAGCTACCCCCTTAGAAAGGCCGTAGAAGTAGCAGTAGCCCTAGTGGAATGAGGCCTGATTCCAGCAGGAATCTCCTTACCATGATGGGAATAACAGAAAGAAATACAAAACCCAATCCATTTAGAAATAGTTTGTTTTGAAACAGGTTTACCCTGTGAACCCAAAGCAAAAGAAACAAACAATTGCTGAGACTGTCTGAACTCCTTGGTTCTGCTCAAATAATAACGTAACTGCCTGTGAATATCCAAAGTATGCAAAATTTTCTCCCCTTTATTTTGGGGGTTTGCATAAAAAGTAGGCAAATGAATAGTTTGATTTAAGGCCACACTAGAAACCACCTTAGGCATAAAGAAAAGATTAGTACGCAAAGATACCCTATCCTTATGAAAAATCAGGAAAGGCTCCACTGCCATGAGGGCCTGTAATTCAGAAACCCTTCTTGCAGAGGTAATGGCCAACAAAAAAACAGTTTTCCATGACAAATACTTTAACTCGGCAGTAGCTGCAGGCTCAAAAGGTTGTAGAGTAAGTTTTTCCAACACAAAATTGAGATCCCAAGCAGGAGTAGGAGCTCTACGTGGGGGTCTTATATTCTTTGCCCCTCTAAGAAATTGCTTAAACCAAGGATGAGAGAATAAAGGAGGGTCACAATCATAGTGAGCAGAAATGGCTGCAGCATGGACCTTTATTGAGGAGAAAGACAAACCCTTGTCCAATAACTCAGTAAGATATTGAAGAGCAACACTTAAATCAGGTTTGGAGACATCAAAGTCCTTTCCTTTGCTCCAAATAAAAAATCTCCTCCATTTATCAGCGTGAACTTTCCTGGTACTAGGCCTCCTGGCCTCCAAAATAACATTCAAAACTTGTTGTGGAAGCTGAGACCCTCCAGAGTCTAAAACAGAATATGCCAGGCTGTTAGATGTAGAGACTGAATCTTGACATTGAGGAAGTGACTGTCCTCTTGTGACAAAAGGTGCGGAATCAAAGGCAGAGGCCATGGAGGTTCTCATACTAAGCTCCTCAGTAGTGGGTACCAGTGTTGTCGAGGCCAATCCGGTGCTATCAAAATCATGGTTGGCTTGTCTTGTCTGGCCTTCAAGAGTACCTTGGGAAGAAGAGGCAGAGGTGGAAAGGCATATACATGCAGATTGTTCCAACTGAATGATAGAGCGTCCACCTTCCAAGCTGTGTGATGAAACATTTTTGTGCAAAACTTTGGCAACTGGTAATTTAGCGGAGAAGCGAACAGATCTATGTCTGGAGTTCCCCATAACACTGTCAACTGTTGAAATACATGAGGATCCAATTTCCATTCGTGAGGATCCACTATTTGTCTGCTCAATACTTCTGCTAAGGAGTTCTGTGCTCCTGGTAGAAACCTTGCCTGAAGATTGAGGTGTAGATTGAGAGCAGTTTCCCACAGAATCATCGCTTGCCTGCAAAGAGGGTAAGAATGGGTTCCCCTGCTTGTTGATGTACCACATGACAGTAGTGTTGTCTGTTTGAATCAACACCTGCCCTGGGTGAAGTAAATCTTTGAAAGCCATCAATGCAAACTGAACTGCTAACATTTCCTTCAAGTTGATGTGCAAATGTTGGAGTTTGACAGGCCACGTGTTTTGCACCCATTTTCCATTGAGGTGTGCTCCCCAAGCCTTGTCCGAGGCATCTGTCATTAGAATCTGACTCGCCTCTGGCCGGGTCACAGAGAGTCCCTTGTTTAGGTGACATTCCTGAGCCCACCACAAAAACTCCTTCCGAATGCAAGGTATTATCTGAATGACAGTGTCTAGATCTTGGCAGTGCTGTGTCCATACATTTTTGAGATACCACTGAAGCTTCCTCATATGCAATTTGGCATTGGGAAGCACCAGAATACAAGATGCCATGAACCCCAAGGCTTGAAGGACTGTCCTTGCAGTCAGCCTGGACCATAGAGACATTTGATGGAAATAAAGAGAAAGGCTTCTTTGTTTGTCCGGGGTCAAAAAGGCCATCTGGGAAGCTGTATTCAGTCTCACACCCAGAAAGCACATGTCCTGAGGGGGTACTAGACTGGACTTTGTTTCGTTCACAGAATACCCTAGGCATCTTAACACTGCCATCACATACTGTAGATGATGAAGAAGTTTGTCCTTTTCTTGTGCAATAATCAGGCAATCGTCCAAATAAGGATAAATCTGTATTCCTCTTAGTCTGAAAAAAGCTATCACTGGAGCCAGAACCTTTGTGAACACTCTGGGCGCAGTAGACAAGCCAAAGGGCAATGCAGAGAACTGATAATGTAAATTTCCAGCCCGGAAACGCAGGTACCTCCTGCAACTGGGCCTGATAGGAACATGAAGGTAAGCCTCTTTGAGATCCAGAGTAACCATCCAGTGATCTTTTCCCAACAGAGGTAAAAGTTGTTGTAAAGTCAGCATCTTGAACTTTGGAATGTCCAGGTAAGTGTTGAGGATAGATAAATCCAAAATTGGTCTCCACGTGTTCCCTTTCTTTGGAACTAGAAACAGGCGGGAATAAAATCCTAGGCCCACTTCTGACAGAGGAACTGGCTGTATAGCTCCTATTTGAAGAAGTAAAGAAATTTGTCTGCGAGCCTCTATCCTTTGCCAAGGAGGGACGTCTGGCATGCCTTTGAAAGGAGGCATGGTATGGAAATAGAACTTGTAACCTCAGTGTATAATGTCCAATACCCATTTGTCCTGGGTGACTAAATGCCAATTTTGCTTGAAAAGAGCCAACTTTCCTCCCAAAGGAGCTGCCAGGCAAGAAGAATCTGGCAGCTGAAAATGTAGGTCATTGGGCCTGTTTACGAAAGGACTGGCCCCTGCCCTCACCAGCAGATTGAGCAGGCGAACTCCATTGTCTCGGCCTGAACGTACTCTGAGCTCTGCCCCTACCACGCCTAGATCTACCCCTAGACTGAGAATCAGAAGAAGGGTACATCCACCCCTTAGTAGGCCAATTTCTACTAAACTTTGGAGGTTGTACCTGCAAAAAATCTTTAACAGTCTGCATAGACTTAGCCTTGTCTTCCATTTTCTTTAAGACTGACTCCACAGGAGGACCAAACAAAACTTCAGACTGTAAAGGGCATCCAGAATTCTAGACTTAACATGCTCAGACAAATTCTGATCCTTAAGCCAGGCGTGCCTACGAATAACTGAACCAGTGGCAGCCACCCTAGAAGAAGCCTGTAAAGCATCAAAACCACATTGCAAAGAGTGCTTACCCACCTGTTCAGAAACATGCACTAAATCCTGCAATTCTTTACACTCTATGCCCTCTGCCAAAGCATCCACTTTAGACCTTAGCTGAGAAAGGAGGAAATTCTGATACTTCAACATATGAAACTGGCAGTTCAAAGCTCTCATTGCTAAAGTAGAAGAGGTATACACCTTCTTACCCCATCTATCCAAAGCTCTAGCTTCCTTATCCAGAGGAACCGGATTCTTAACAACAGAGGCTCTAACACCCTTAGGCCCCTGACTAATAGTTTCTGGGTCCGCCCTAGGACTCTGATACAGATATTTATGAGCCTCAGGCACCCTGTAATACCTGTCCGGTTTAACTGGGGCAGGAGGCACAGAATCTGGATTAAGGGAAGCTTCCGAAAAAACATCTGAAACAACATCCAAAACCGGAGGTATAGCTAAGGGTCTATGCTGTGGTGAAAACAAGAACTCCCTAAGTCTCTTCCGTGAATCAGAGTAATCCTGTCCCTCCCACTGAAAATGCTCCCTCATGGAATGCAGAGTTTCTGAAAATGAAAAATCCTCTGGAGGAGAAGCAGAAGGAGTGGAATCCTCTGCATCAGAATCAGAATAAGGAGGAAATCTTGAATGTCTTCAGCAGAAGACTCTGAATCATCTGAGGCCTGCTCCAAACTTTCCAACTCTGGCTCCATCCTGGGCCTTTTATCAGGAGGGGGCATAGAACCTCTAATTAAAGTAATCAAATCCTCTGCCATTTTAAGCATGTGCTTTTTAGGCACAGACCCTGAAGAACCAGAACTGACACCAGAGGAAGGCAAGACAGACCTGCCCTTAGAAGGAGCCTTAGAAACAGTAGCAGAAGGCCTAACCACCTTAGGCATAGAAGGGAGAATAGTAACCTGAGAGGCCCCTTCAGCCTGACCTGCCTCCTGAGAGGCCACATCCTGTAAAATCAAAGTTTCCCCCTGGGACTCAACAGAAATTTCAGCCGGATCCACCTGTTCAGCTGTAGCTTCTAAAGGTCCGGCGTCCGAAACGGACGAATCATCCTGCCTAGGCTTTAAAGATTTGTCTTTGCGCTTCTTAGTAGAAGTAGGTGTCGGAACATCCGACGGCATATTATAATTACACCTCTTGCCAAAGACTAACCTAGCGCAATCTAACCTCCGTTTTATAGTGCGCTTATTAAACCTAGCACAAAAACGACACCCGACTACGTCGTGCTCCGGTCCCAAACAAGGAATACAAAGCAAGTGGTAATCCCTATGCGGTATCTGTTTCCCACAAGAAATACAATTATTCACTTTTTCTGACATCCGGTAAGTAACTGAGGCAAGAAAAAACAAAAATATTCCCCAACGGGGTACTTAGCCCAACTTGGTATCGGTCTGAAACTCCGAAAACGAAAAATTTCAGAACGCCGAACAGCACTTGCAACGCTGCTTCTGCATCAGACCATGCAGCAAAAAAGACTGAGGATATGACGTCGGTCATGCGCCTTTATACCCTGACGCTCTGATGTCAGATCTAGGCGCCCATGACTGACGTCAGCCTAATACTTTGGTATTCGGGCCGACCGAGGACAGCGGACTACCCATAAGTAAGGACTGCAGCAATGTGAGATGAAGAACATCACAACAGAGTGTTCAACAAGCACTGGAAAATATTTTAAAAAAATATGCACACTGTTACCTAACATATACATATTTTCCATGAATGGGTAATATACAAAGAAGCTTGAGAGAGATCCCAACCATGCTCTACACAGCTAGATTCTGTTTGTGCATTTGTGCATGTCATCTACTTTAATCTAGGTGCTCTCCAGATCCTAGTTGAGAGCTATTAGTATCTTAATAACAACATGTCCCCATGACTGGGCATGGCCAGCAAACAGTACAGACATTTTTAAATAATTCTGTCCTATGACAAAGTCTTCCTTTTCCCAAATATAAGTCTGAACACAAAAGTAAAGAATGCTTATTCAAAGACAGGATGAGCTTTCTAAATGATACAATTTGTTCTTGTCATGGTAATGTGCTACAACTGCAAATATTTATCTTTAGTGTAAATAATAAAATAAGACTGCCTCAAATTTAACCATTAAACAATAATAAAAACATAGGTAATAACAACAACTGGGAATCTTTCTTTGAGGAAGGATGAACATATCATGTAGCTGCTCAGCACATTACTATTAGAATTCTTGCCTTCCTAAATTGTTTTAGAGGATTTCTGTCTGGAAGATTTTGCCGGACAAATCAAAGGCAGCTTTGTAAATAGTAACTTAAGTAAGTTTGTAAGTAGTAAGTGCTTACTGTGCTGGTGATAAAAGGAGATGTAGCTGATCCTTTATAGTGGCCCAAAAGGAGAGGATAGGATTTTATTTTGGGAGACTTTGGGTAATACAATTATTTGCTAAATTACCTTTGGAGAGATTTTGTCTGTAAATTCTGCAGGAAAAGTCTCAAACAGCTTAGTCAACAGTATAATGCTTACTACATTGATAAGAAATGGACAAACTATTTGATCACTTGAACTGCCAAAAAGCAGAGACCAGGATTTTATTTTGTGGATGGATAGATGAATTGATATAGAGGCCTTTCTCATTCTGTTTTCCTCTCAAAAGGCCTGTTATCTTTGTTAAGTGTTCAATAATTTAAATACCAAGCTTGTAATCCATTATCTCTTAAAGGCTTGACTCATATAACTCTTTATCAATATATTTATCACCTATAAAATGATTTAATAATTTCTTAGCAGGCAGAGACACCTTGTCAACCTTAGATTGTCAGCTTGTTCCATAATCTTGATAAACCTTCTGTTACAAACTAGTCCATCATCTTCCCACAGTTTACATTTAGTTTACTAGCAAGTTAACCAACCTTTTGTTAGCCCCATGTATTGTATACTCCAGACACAGTGTCTCAGAAAGGACAGAGACTAGCAGCAGAGTCTGTGAACCTACCACTGTTTGCATGATAAAACTGTTTAATAAATATGTATTTTTAGTATACATAACAATATGCATTGGGTATCATATTTTAGTATGGCAATTCAGTATGCACAGAAATGATACTTGAACATCAACATTTTTCCTGTGTCTGAGTAGTTAAGATTAAACATTTCTGCAGATTTGGGAAACCACAAGAAGTTTGTTTTGGCATGTAGTCTAGACTATGTATTTTTTACCTTTTAGTTGCTTCAGGAACAGTTACTTACAGAAAAGGAGTAAGAAAACTGTATAAATGAGTTTCTGTTTCCAGCTCTATGAATGCATGTTTGAGCTATTGTTAAAGATCAGTTCCCATAGGATTTTCAGTTATGCAGAAATTTATTTAACAAAATGCTAGCTCAAATTTGTATTTAAATTACCATTTTTTTCTGAAAAGAAGGTATGTTTATCTAAGTCAACCAGTCGACTAAATTAATGTCACATCACCATTAATATCCTATTTATAAAGCATTGGTTTGAAGGCCTTAGCTGGAAAAACATCTTGCTATACATATAGTAGATGAAACAATGAAATATAAAGTTGTTTGCTAGTAGCAGCCTTTTCATTACTTACAGATTTCTTTAATGTGGAATTATTTAGAAGACTTTTACTTCTTCAGAGATTGTTCATATTTACTGATACTGGTGGACTGTAGACGTTTGAGTAGACTTTTATGATAGAAATGTTCTGAATTGGGAAGTTTTGTCATTATTGGTGCCTGCATTTTGTTTCATTGTTTACTGGAAAAATGTTCAAAATTATCAATTTAAAATGCCCTCTAACAACTGTACTGTATTGTACAAGGAATATAATTTAATACAATCAGGAAGATGTATCAAAGAGCACGTGTATGTTTCGTGTGCAAGGGGCCTATGATTTGAAAACAACCCAAAGTTAATCTTTATCTGCCACTGGCAGAAGGTATTTTCTTTGAATGTGGGTTTCAATGCTGTTTCAATGAATGTGAGTTTCAAGGGCAGAGAAGTTTTAATGCCACGTCTATTTTCATTGTGAGACTGCATTGCTTTGTTTAGCAGATATCTATTAGTGTTTGTGCTGTAAAATGCAAAATAAACCTTTCAAATGAAATCCAAATCATTGCAGAAGTAAAGCAGTATGCACATTATAGTGTTTATGGTAAATGGGGTGAAATAACCAAGGAATGGGACATTGGAATGGCTGCAAGGGGGAGGCTCCATTCTACCATGATTTGTGAGGGGGGAAGGGCAGCAAACTCAAAGACAGCCCCGGCTGAACTATACCTCTCAACTGTCCAGATTTTTGCAGAATTAATAGATTTTTGCTTCTTATTTTTGGTTTGTTCCTCATAAAATTTGTGGTTTTCTGGCAAATCATTTAGGAATGAAGTCACTACATAATGACAGACATTGAGTTTCAGACATTATAACCTTCAGAAAAATGCATGCTAAAGCAAGACCTGTTATTCTACCAACTGTCTTAAGCTTATACAAGAGCAATTTTTAGTACTGTTTTTATTTTCCGCCAATATATTTGGCGTTGTCCAGATTTCCTGCATTAAGAGGTTGCGAGGTATGTGCAAATAAATCATTTTATAGAATTAGGAATATCCAAACCTCTCAACTGTCCCCAATTTTGGCTCAAAATGTTGCCCTCCCCCTAATAATCCCTCCACAAAATGGCAATTTTGGAAGAAAATGTGGAGGGTTTACAATTATAAATAACTGTAATGAACACAGTTATAGATTACTTTTATTTCAGAAATGCATGTAGATTCTCTTATTTTGTCAGCTGCTTGAGTTAACAATACTAATATTAAAAAGGTGTCCTTTCTTTGACAGGTTCCCAGCTGTATTGTGCGGCAATTTTATATTTTTGCATCACATTTTTGGTTTGTTTTTCATAAAATTGTGGTTTTCTGGCAAATTAGTGGCAAATCATTAAAAATTGAAGTTAGAAAATAATGGCAGACATTTGAGTTTCAGATTTCATACCCTTCGAAAATTCATTCTAATGCAAGACCTACTACTATTCTATTATCTTTCTAAGTTTATAAGAGCAATATTTAAAAATTGTCCTTATTTTTGGGCCTGTGTCCCACTTCTATGTATGGCTTTCAGAATTCTTGCTCTGTGGTTGAGAGGTACGAGTGTCAGAGCCACACCGTCAGCCAGAGACACTTCAAATTGTGACATACTTGTTGCACCCCACTCCCCCATGTAGTGACTCTGGATGTGTCCAAGCAAGGCAAGGAGCAGTTACAGAGTGTACAGAGTATTCCACCATACAAGGTATACACAAGTATGACAGTGGCTTTTCATCTGTCCTTGATTTTGCAGAATGTTCTGGTTTTCTGTCATATTTTTATACTGTTGATTTATGCTTCTTATTATTCAGAAAATGCATGCTGTCGCAGTGCCCTGTTGCTCTGTGTTTAAGTTATCAGTGCTTTAATGACCATCAGGTAAGCTTGTCAGAGATTGTAAGATGCAAGTAATCTTTAATAAGCATACTGTTAAAGAATTACCAACATTGAAAGCCTTTTTGTTGTTGCCATGCAGAGAATATTTACATAACTAGATAACGTATAAGCCTTAGGTATTGAAATGTATATGAAAGTATTTGTAATAAAGGACAGGATTACAGTATTTTCAGAAGCTCATTACAGTTGTTGGGAGACTTGCAGTCATCTTTTCAGGCTTTACCCATAAACTAAACAAAATGCCACTCTATCATGTGTGGTCCATAACTTGTGCAGTAATCCTTTAAGCAATTTATCTTGAGCTTGTTTCTTGTTTGCTGTTCATTTTTTACTTTGATCGTGTCTTCCCCATGAAACAAGTAGATAGCTGTTGTCAGGCAGCAGGTCTTTTTTGGATAAGAAACATTTTTACAAGTGGGGGTATCACAGAGATTGCTACTTTCAGCATGTTACTTGGTAATTTTATAAAGCTGAATATAAATTATAATTAGAACTGCAGTGCATGGAGAAGTGGTTTGAGTTAAGTGCTGCTTGTTTTGTTTTTATACATGATTTTGACTGGCATTCCAGTAATGTATTTCAAAAGTAATTTATTTTTTCATGCCTCACAACCTTTGTGTTTCCATGTAGATATTATGTAAGCTGTCATGTAGCCAATGCATTGAAATATTTTGTATTCTACACTTCATTTTGTCTTGACTGGACTCTTGTAATGACGGTTTGGCACCCAAGGCAGCGTATTTAATTAAAGTCCCAGTTTTTGTGGTTTTGAGCATAGCTCCACCCCTTTCGAGTTGGCCACAGTCCTTCCCATTGGCCCAACCCATTCAGCTGTCCCCTGCAGCCCCCCTTTAATTTGAAGTCACCAGCTGCCACTGGGGACTTCAACTACCCCACCATAGACTGGGTGAACTATTCCAGTACTAATGCACTCACTCAATGATTCCTTGACTTCATCAGTTCTAATACACAAGACCAGCTCGTCTCATCCCCCACAAGGGGAGATAACATTCTGGACTTGGTTCTCACCAACATGGGTGATGGCTGCACCACTCCCATAGTATGCTCCTCCCTGGTGAGATCAGCTCAACGGCTGTCTCATTCAAAGTTTCTATCCCACCCAACCCCCCCCCCCCAGCCATAATCAAGCTAAAAAACTTCTCAAAAGCTGACTACAGCCTCCTAAGGGAGGGTATTAGCAGCTTCACACCACTGACCCTTACGAGGATGTAGGCAACTATGCTGAACAGTATGCCAATGCAGTATACAAGCACCTGTACAAATGCATGGACTCAACCATACCCAACAGAACTAAAATCTGCACCTGAAGGAAAAACAAACTTGTTTGGTGGACATCCTCTATCAACAGGCTTTACAACAAAAGGAAGAAACCGTTGTCCAAGGTAAAAAGGAACAAATTCCAAATTGGAAAATCTCCCTCATTAGCCTCAACAAGCAAATTAGATCACTAGTGAAAATCTCCAAAGCCAATTATGAATCAAAACTAGCCTCCGAAACAAAGAGAAACCACAAGGACTTTTTCAGTTATGTCAGAAACCTCCATGGCAAGGCCCATGTTTGTTACAAATTAGTACTTACCAGTATCACTTACACTGATGCTGTTGACTTAGCCAACCTGCTAGCAGATAGGTTCAGTGCAAACTTCACCCTCCCCATCCCCACCAAGGGCCCTTTTGACATCCCTGATACTTGTTCCACACCTCATATCACCACAGATCAAGTGTTAAAGGTCATATCCAAGATAAAGAACACAGCTTCCAAGGGACATGATAGTACCCCAGCCTGTATTCTGCACCATCTCCAGCAAGAACTGGCTTTGCCATTCAGCACCCTATTCAAACTCAGCCCAAGTACAGGCTTCATTCCAGCAGAGTGTAGAACTGCCATTATCATCCCCTTGCACAAGAGTGGTGCCACTACTGACCAAGGAAACTATCACCCTATTATCTTCACAAGTCTGATCTGAAAAGCCATGGAGTGTATTATTATGGATCTCATAAACAAGATCATAGGCAATCTCTAAGCACTTGACCCTACCCAGTTTGGATTCATCAAGAGCAGATCTTGCCTGTTGAACCTGGCTGACTTCTTTGAGACTGTCACCAAGGCCCTGGATGAGGAAAAGTCAGTACATACAGCTTGCCCTGACTTGGTCAAGGCCTTTGACACAATCGCCCACTCGGGCATCATTGAGAAGCTAACACACCTTGGTGTAAATTCCTATCTCATGAGGTGGCTAGCCAGTTGGCTCACAGACAGGACCCTCAAGGTCAAAATATTTGCCTCCACCTCTGATAGCAGACCTGTCATTAGTGGAGTTCCCCAAGAATCTGTCCTGGGACCCCTACCATTTGGCATCTACTTCTCAGAGATCCAGGCAAAGACAAAAAAAACTGTGGCTAACCAAGTTTGTGGACAACTGTAAGTTGGGTGCTAATACTAACCCCACAAATGATGCCAACATACTGCCAGAGGGTCTCACAAGAGCTAATGACTGGTGCCAAAGTAATGGGCACAAGATAAATGCAAAAAAATGTATCATCATACCATTCGGCAAAAACATGGCTACCCTTCTGATTACCACATCAACGGCAACTCCCTAAGCACACAACCTATGGTGAGAGACCTGTGTACTCAGGTTGATAATCTCACATTTGATCATCATATAGTGGTAGGGGTCAGAAAAGCCTTTTACCTGGCTCATCTCATAAGTAAAGGGATTGCATTCAGAAAAAAGGAGGTTATTACCTCTCTATACTCCTCCCTCTTTAGACCAATAGTTGAGTATAATGCCCTGTTTGGTATGTACCTTTCCAAACATCTGCACCAACTGGAAAGGCCACAGAAATACCTCACAAAAAGAATCCATGGCTCCAAAACCTGTCCTATGTGGACAGGTTCAAATCACTGTCATTCTACTCAGTATCATACAGATTGCTTAGACGTGATCCACATTTCACCTACAAGGCAATCTTGGATCCTGTCCTACTAAAGATGCTCCATATCCGTAAGTGTAACTCCTCATGCATTACCTGCTTGAAAGCCCTGAATCTAATATGCATCAACAAAACCTACTGGAGAGACAAGTTTGTCTCCCAGAGGCTGCCCCGTCTCAGGAATAGACTTCCCATACATGTCAAACAGAGTAGCGTCTGCCAAAATAATTCAAAGCCCAGTCGTACCTGCGTTTGATAGTACGAGAATTAAACCTGGCACAGAACCGACAACAAGAAACGCCGTGGTCAGGGCCTAAGCAAGGTAGACAGTAAGAGTGGAAATCTTTATGAGGTATTTGTTTCCCACACGTAATACAATTATTAACTTTTTCTGACATCGGAGGAACAAGATAAAAGATTCCCCAACGGGGTACTTAGCTTAGAGAAGAGAAGTAAGAACTTCGGACCGACAACGACCAAAAAACGCTGTTCGAAAATCGCCAACCAACGACTTGCGAGCTGCTTTCCACCGCACGGCAAGAAAGACTGGAGAAGATGGCGTCGGCTGTGGGCTATGTACCAGAGCATACTGACGTCAGGGTACTGGTTTGTACAGCCGACGCCGGACCCAGACTTTGGGATTCTGGCCGACCTCGGGCTGCCTGCCGGCAGGAGCACCCTACAGTTATGACTGCAACAGTGAAACACGATGAACATCCTTGATGAGTGGATGGGAAAACACATATTTGTCACAGGGGTTCCACCTGTGTCCCTCAATGACAAGGGTGACATGTGCTGATTGAGGTTTCTTTTTGGGGATAAACTCTTTGCTAGGCTTGTAAGGGCCCCAGGGCCATTAGTCTAGTAACCTCCTATGGTCCTATGAACTCACTGAAAAGTTAGGGGCCCATCTGATGAAAGGACATATCTGACATTGTCCAGAAAGAAGGTATGGAAGCAGATAGGGATATGTAAAGCTGCAGGCCAGAGATAAGTCAGGTGATGAATGAGGTGAAAATGAACTACTGCTTGCATAGTCATATTTTTGGTACTTTTCCATTAATGGGACAACACTCAAATTGTGCGGTCCTTCTTACTCTTTTCTGGTTAAAGTAAACAAAGTCTATAACTCTAATTATTGTCATTATTTACTAAGTACAATTTAACATTTTCTGTCCAAAGGTCACCAGTTTGGGAAGGGATTGAGAGGACAGTGTTAAAATTTGAGTGAAAAATTCAGCACCCTAGACCAATAGTCTCTGAAGATCGGGGACAGTTAAGAGATAAACAGACATCACCGCACTTCTGACTAGGGGGAACTTTTCAGGCTATCGTCGCAGTCTCTGTGTTGTTATACTAATGACATAAATCGCTATTTTGTCATCGCAGTTGCACCTAAGCATGAAATCACTAATCTGATAATTACTTCATGATCCACATCTCTCAACTTTTAATAACGTAGGGACAATTTTGAAAAATATTGCCTTATTGAACAGGTTTTGCATCAACTTGCATTTTATGAACAGCAGAAGTATTAAACTTTAAGGTATGACTTTACTGACTATAATCCCAATTGAAAAATATTGCCTTATTGAACAGGTTTTGCATCAACTTGCATTTTATGAACAGCAGAAGTATTAAACTTTAAGGTATGACTTTACTGACTATAATCCCAAAGTAATTTACTAGGAAAAAGTACGTCAGGGCAAAAATATGAGATGAAATCACGGTCAGTTTACAGGTATAGATCGCATTTCTGCCTGACCCACAATTGAAAAATACCACAGTACTTTAAAGGAATTAGAAGGATTTTTTTCAGTATTTCATGTGCATATCTGTAAAGATTTCAAGCATTCCCATACTGCCAGCTGTCCAGATTTTCGCAGAATGTCCAATTTTCTGATTTTTTTTTTGTCTATTCCTCATAAAAGCCTGTGTTACCACTATATGTTTAGTGTGGCCTTACCACTCAAGAGTACCTCATTACGAGAAAAGTACAGTTGTGTACACTTACCATAAATGTAGATGTTTGAGTGTATTCACTGTTGCAGTCATTACATTTGGGTTATCTGCTTGCAGTAGCCCTCAGTCAGCCTGATTAACAAAGTCTTGTGTCCTGCATCGGTTGCTTTCCCTTCTTCCATGACTTCAGGTCATCAGGGGTATAAAATATGCAGCCAACACCATTACATCAGTTTTTCTTGCCCCAGATGTCAGGTGCCCCCATAATGGGGAGCAATTAAATCTATAAATACCAAGATATACCTCCAACAGAAAAGCAAATACACCAAAAAGCTTTTAGAGCATAGTAAGTGAGAGTAGGGGTATAGCCAAAGGAAGAAAAGGGGGCTGGAGGGTGGGTAACCAGGACTGCAACAGTGAATACACTTTAACATCTACATTTATGATAAGTGTACACAACTGTACTATGTTCTTCATGTTTCACTGTTGCAGTCATTACATTTGGGTAGATTCCCAAAGCTAAGGTTGGGAGGAGGAATTTAAATAGAATTAGGACCAGTTATAAGACCATGCAAGACTGCATTGGCAAAACCAGCCCTGGATTTAGAGAAAATTGGCAAATGACAATGCTTGTTGAAAGTATGTACAGAACTCCAGGTAGCAGCTTCTAAGATGTCTCTAGTAGGGACGCCCCGTGAGAAAGGCTGTAGAGGTAGATACAGCCCTGGTGGAATGGGGTCTGATGCCCCGTGGGATTGGTTTCCCATGGTGCTTATTGCAGAAATTAATGCAGTCTCCTGTCCATTTTGAAATGGTTTGTTTTGAAATAGCTTTCCCCCTCTATCCCTGCAGCAAATGCCACCAGCAGTTGTTCAGATTTCCTTTGAGGTTTAGTCCTGTCCAAGTAGAATCTAAGTTGTCTGTGCACATCTAAAGAATGCAGTATCCATTCCCCTTTGTTCTGTAGGTTAGGAAAGAAGGTAGACAAATGAATGGACTGATTAAGAGCCACACTGGATACCACCTTGGACATGAAGGAGGGATTGTTTCTGAAGGACACCCTATCCGCATGAAAGATGATGAAAGGTTCCACTGCCATAAGGGCCTGTAATTCAGACATCCTTCTTGCAGAAGTGATTGCCAAAAACGAAAGCTGTTTTCCAGGAAATGAATTTTAAATCTGCAGTAGCAGCTGGCTCGAAAGGAGGAAGAGTGAGTTTCTCCAAAACAAAGTTAAGATCCCAGGCTGGAGTTGGAGCTCTCCTGGGTGGCCTTAAATTTTTGGCCCCTCTTAGGAACTACTTGAGCAGTGGGGGAGAGAAGAGAGGAGGCTCTATGCTATAATGAGCTGAAATGGCTGAGGCATGAATTTTGATAGAGGAAGAAGACAAGCCCTTATGAAGCATCTCAGTCAAGTATTGTAGAATCTGAGGTAAGTTGGGCACTGCTGCGTTCATTCCTTGAGATTGGTTCCAAGCACAGAATCTTTTCCTTTTTTGCAGCAGTGTGTGTGTGTGTGTGTGTGTGTGTGTGTGTGTGTGTGTGTGTGTGTGTGTGTGTGTGTGTGTGTGTGTGTGTGTGTGAAATGACCCATTTAGGTATACCTGGTGGTTAGTGTTACTCAGGCTCAAACCCTGTACCTTGGGTACAAGAAACAAGAGCCTGAATTCTCTACCCATACCACCACTTGTGATTCAAGGATTTGAGTTCATAGCTCTCAACTGTCCAGATTTCCACAGTATATTTGGTTCATATTTTTGGTCTATTTTGTAGTTTTCTGTCAAAATCAGTGAGAACTGAATTCACTAAATAATGATAGCCCTTTAAGTTTCAGTCTTCCTGTCTTTCAGGAAGCACATGGTAACACAAAACTTGTTATTTTAACAACTTTCTAAGATTATACAAGCAATCTTTAAAATGTATCCCTGGTTTTGGGCCTTTGCCCCCCCCCCCAAATAAATTTTGGCGGCAACAGGTAGTATACTTGCTTTTGATGCAGAAGGCTGAGGGCTCTACTCCCACAGTATGCAGATGGATTGCTGATACTGTATTGTGTTGTACTTTAAAGGGAGTGAATGTTGCAGTCCTGTGAATGTCCTCCTTTGGAGGTGTTACCTAGTAACTATGAACCTGTTATCAGTTTGCCATCCATCCCCTATTCCAATATTACTATCTTATCATTTTTTTAATGTAACATAGGCAATTTATTCTTCAAGGATAACAGGCACTTTATTTGTAGATGAAACAATGGAATACAAAGTTATTTGCTAGCAGCAACCTCTTCATTAGTTACAGATCCCTTTAATGTGGAATTATTTAGATGACTTTACTTCTGCAGAGATTTTGCATATTTACTGATATTGGTGGATGGTAACGACAAAAGTGGCCTTTTACGGTTGAAATTTTCTGAAATGGGTAGTTTTGTCATTATTGGTTCATACATTTTGTTTCATTGCTTACTATAAGATTGTTCAAAACTACAAATTTAAAACACGCTCTAACAAGTATGCTGTATTATACAAGGAATATAATTTAATACAATCAGGAAGGTGAATCAAAGAACACATATATGCATGGGCCTAAAAATGTGTAAGAAGCCTATGGTTTGAAAACAGCCCAGAGGTAAGCTTAGTCCTCAACCAGCCAGATGCAAAATTTCATGCCATTTCAATGAATGTGAGTTTCAAGGGCAGAGACGTTTACTGCTCATGCTAAGTCTGTTTTCACTGCGGGACTATATTGTTTGTTTAGCGAATGGCTCAGTGTTTGTGCTACTTTATTTCAATTTCTGTACTCATTGTATAAGTAAATAAGAAAACAGTATGCACACTGACAGGTTTGAACAGTGTTTATGGTAACTGAGGAGAAATAGCCAAGTAATGGAACACTGGAGTGGCTGGGGAGAGGGCTGCTGCTGGAGCGATAGGGGGTTGCTGCAGGAGGGACTACTTTGGGGGGTTCCAATCTATTACCCTGCCTAGGGCCCCCTTTAACCATGATCCAGCTCTGGTATTTTGCACTGTTTACTATAAATGATCAGAAGTTGGAATGAAACAATGAAGTGTCAGTTGCAAAAAAATAATAAACACTTTCGTTTTGTGTTTGACAATAAAGGAAGGAAAGCACTTATTCTTTACAACTGATCCTTCATTTGTTTCATTCCAACTTCTGATAGTTTATGATTTTCACTGTTATTTAATAATTAATAATAATTAATGACAGTCATACTGTTGAACAAGTCAGTGCAGTTCTGTGGATTGTGGACCTCAACTGAAGTGGCAGCAGCTCACCCAGGTACATCTGGGCAGTCATTTATGAAAGGCTCAAAATCATGGACAAATTTCAAGCTTCACTGTTGTCACCAAAGCAAGGGATGAAGGTAAAACAGTTCACACCACATTACCTTGACCTGGCCAAGCCTTTTGACACAATCCCCTACTCAGGTGTAGTACAAAAGATGAATAATGTAGGGGCAAACACTTGCATCACTAGCTGGATTGCCAACTTGCTCACAGGATGCAGGAGATCAAAATAGGGGAAGTTACCTCTTGAAAGAGACCAGTCACCAAAGGAGTCCCCCAGGGTTTGGTGCTGAGACTTTTTCTGTTTTGCATATACATTTCAAAAGTAAAAAGAAATACCAAAGG
This sequence comes from Protopterus annectens, assembly GCF_019279795.1. Lineage (NCBI taxonomy): Eukaryota > Metazoa > Chordata > Ceratodontiformes > Protopteridae > Protopterus > Protopterus annectens. Next base: position 1,781,410,113 of record NC_056735.1, read on the forward strand.
GCTTTGGACGACTAACTTTGAGAAGACTGCAAGTTAGGGGCAGTTACTGAATCCCCAAATGACTTAACCATCATGCAATAACTGGTGCCAGAATCATGAATTGAAACTAGACGTCCTTTGGAAGTCATCTACTCCAGGGAACTTTACCCCCTGAGAACTGACTCAGTTGTTTGGCATTTGGGAACTTGGGTGTATGGTAACCTAACTTTTAAACAACATGAGCCTAGTCATAAAGTCTTTCTATACTGCACAGCTTATAAAGACATTGATTGTGACTAGATCTAGAGGTGTTATTGTCTCTCTTTACAAAGCCCTCTTAGGTCAATCATTTTGTCTGTCCAGACCCATGCAACAATTGGAATACTCACAGGGATGCCTTACTAAAAGGATAAAAGTCCTAAACAATAGGTCTTGCATGGACCACCTCAAAAATTTATTACTATACTCAGTATCCTACAGAGTATTTAGAAGTGAAATGTCTGGCATACAAGGCATCCTCTGACAGTACAGTTATGTACACTTACCATAAATGTAGATGTTCGAGTGTATTCACTGTTGCAGTCATTACATTTGGGTAATCTGCTGGCAGGTTGCCCTCAGTCTGCCTGATTAACAAAGTCTTGGGTCCTGTGTCGGCTGCTGTCCCTTCGTCCATGATGTCAGGTCATCAGGGGTATAAAAACATGCAGCCAATGCCATTACATCAGTTTTTCTTGCCCCAGATGTCAGGTGCCCCCCTAATGGGGAGGAAATAAACATAAAAACGCAAAGGTATACCTCCAACAAAAAGCAAATACACCAAAAAGGCTTTTAAGCATAGTAAAGGAAAGTAGAGATATAGCCAGAAAAAGTTAGGGGGCTGTAGGGAGGGTAACCTGGACTGCAACAGTGAATACACTTGAGCATCTACATTTATGGTAAGTGTACACAACTGTACTATGTTCTTCGTGTTCACTGATGCAGTCATTACATTTGGGTAGATTCCCAAAGCTATGGTTGGGAGGAGGAGTTTATACAGCATTAGGGCCAGTTATAAGGCCCTGCAAGACAGCAGTGTCAAAGCCAGCTCTGGATTTAGAGAAAATTGGTAAATGATAATGCTTGGTGAAAGTATGTACAGAACTCCAGTTAGCAGCTTCTAGGATGTCCCTGGTAGGAGCACCTCTGAGAAAGGCTGCAGAAGTAGATGCAGCCCTGGTGGAGTGAGATCTGATCCCCTGGGGGATAGGTTTTCCATGTATATGCTATATATAGCAGAAATGAATGCAATGGCTTATCCATTTAGAAATGTTTTTTTTTTTAATAGCCTTCCCCTCTGCCCCCACAGCAAAGGCTACCAGCAGTTGTTCAGATTTTCTTCAAGGTTTAGTCCTGTCCAAGTAGAATCTAAGTTGTCTGTGCACATCCAAGGAATGCAGAATCTGTTTCCCTTTGTTCTGTGGATTGGGAAAGAAGATTGGCAAATGAATGGACTGATTAAGAGCCACAATGGATACCACCTTGGGCATGAAGGATGAATTGGTCCTGAGAGATACCCTGTCCGCATGAAAGATGATGAAAGGCTCCACTGCCATAAGGGCCTGTAATTCAGATATCCTTCTAGCTGAACTGATTGCTAAAAGGAAGGCTGTTTTCCAAGGAAGAAATTTTAAGTCTGCAGTAGCAGCTGGTTCGAAAGGAGGTAGAGTGAGTTTCTCCAAAACAAAGTTAAGGTCCCAGGCAGGGGTTGGAGCTCTCCTGGGTGGTCTCAAGTTGTTTTGCCCCTCTGAGATACTGCTTGAGCAGAGGATGAGAGAAGAGGGAATGTTCTGTGTCATAAAGAGTTGAAATAGCTGAGGCGTGGATTTTAATGGAAGAAAAAGGCAGGCCCTTGTGAAGCATCTCAGTTAAGTATTGCAAAATCTGAAGTAAATTGGGTGCTGCTGTGCTCATCCCTTGAGATTTGTTCCAGGCACAGAATCTTTTCCATTTGTCAGCATAAGATTTTCTAGTACTAGGCCTCCTTGCCTCCAAGATGACATCCATCACAGGTTTGCTGAGGGATGATAAGGGTGAATTTAAGTGATTAGCCAGGCTGCAAGGCTCAATGTTGTAAGCTGAGGGTGCAGAATTTGATTCTCCTGCTGAGACAGCAGGGAAGGGGTCTGAGGCAGGTGCCATGGAGATAACTGCGACACACTGCGCAGGAGGGGGAACCAGTGTTGGCACGACCAGTCTGGAGCAATCAAGATCATCCTTGGTTTGTCCAGTTTGACTTTTAGTAGAACTTTGGAGAGCAGAGGCAGTGGGGGGAAGGCGTAGACTGATAGGTTTTTCCAGCTGAAGGACAGAGCATCCACATTCCAGGCTTGTTTGTAGGGAGTCCTTGTGCAAAACTTGTCCAACTGGTAGTTCTGGGGGGAGGCAAATAGATCTATGTCTGGGCTCCCCCATTCGCTTGTCAACATGTTGAAAATCCTTGGTTCCAGTTTCCACTTGTGTGGGTCCATGAGGTTTCTGCTTAGTCCGTGTGCCAGTGTATTCAGTTTTCCTGGCAGGAATTGAGCTTGTAGGTGCACTTGGTAGCTCAAGGCTGTGTTCCACAATGCCATGGCTAGTCTGCAGAGGGGGTAGGAATGTGTACCCCCCCGCTTGATTACATACCACATAATCGTGGTGTTGTCCATCTTTACCATTAGTTGTCCTGGAAGAATGTAGTCCTTGAAGGCTGTCAGAGTATTCTGTACAGCTAACATTTCTTTTTGATTGATATGTAGGTGCATTTGATTTGGGTTCCATTTGCCCTGAATGCACTTCCCTGCCAGGTGAGCCCCCCATGCATAGTCTGATGCATCTGTAGTTATGGTTTGGGCAGCAGGGGGTAGTGTGAATGGTAGTCCCTTGTTTTGGTGGCAGGCCTCTGCCCACCAGAGGAACTCCAGGCATAGGCAAGGTATGATAGGAATCATTGTTTCCAGGCTGTGATAATGTTGACTCCATAGACCTTTTAGATACCACTGTAGTTTCCTCATATGCAGTCTTGCATATGGAATTAGAAGAATGCAGGAGGCCATGAACCCCAAGGCTTGCAGTATTTGTCTTGCAGATAACAGGGTTTTTGTGGCCACTTGTTTGAAGTAAGTTACCAAATGAATTTGCTTTTCTGGCAATAGGAAAGCCATCTGGGCAGTTGTATTCAAACTTGCACCCAGGAATGTAATTTGTTGACAGGGTACCAGTTGTGATTTCTTTTCATTTATGGTGTACCCCAGACAAGTTAGAACCCTTTTTACAAATGCCAGATGAGAAGTATGCCCTGGTTTTGTGCCTGAATTAGACAATCTTCCAGGTATGGATATATATGAATATTTCTTTGCTTGCAAAATGTAATAACTGGAGCCAGGCACTTTGTGAATAGCCTGGGTGCAGTAGACAAGCCAAAGAGCAGTGCAGAGAACTGATAATGCGAGTAGCCTGCTTTGAAGCAAAGGTATCTTCTGCAAGATTCCCTGATTGGGATGTGCAGGTATGCTTCTTTTAAATCTAGTGTTGCCAACCAGGCGTCTTTGCCTAGCATAGGAAGTAATTGGTGAAGAGTCAGCATCTTGAATTTTGGAATCTCCAAAAAGGTGTTTAGAGTAGAAAGGTCCAGGATTGGATGCCATGAAAAAGCCTGGAGTAGAAACCTTGTCCCTTTTCCTCTTCTGGTACCAGTTGAATAGCCCCCATGCTTAAGAGGAAAAGTACTTGTTTTTGAGCCTCTGCCCACTGATTTGGGGGCAGGTCTAGCCACCCATTTGGTGTTGGCAACGTGTGGAAATGAAATCTGTATCCCTGGGACACTATATTTAAAACCCATTTGTCCTGGGTTATGAGTTCCCAGTTCTTTGCATGAAGTGCAATCTTTCCCCCCAAACGGGCGGTCAAAAGATAAGTGCTTGGGAATTTTAAAAGGAAGTCATTGAGACTGTTTACCATAGGGGGGGTGTCTTGTTATTTCCTGATTTGGAAGTGGATGCCCCCACTGCTTAGTTCTGAGAGTCCCCTAGGACTAAAACCTGGGATTTCTGCTGTGTCTGGGTTTGGCTTGAGAGGACCTGGAAGGGACTGAAAAGGACCAGTTCTTAGTAGGCCAGTGCCTACTAAATCTTGGAGGTTGCACTTGTAAAAAAATCTTTAAGTTTGCATAGATTTAGCTTTATCTTCCATCTTTTTAAGAACTTCTTCAGCCTTGCTACCAAACAGGCAGTCCTGATTTAAAGGAGCATCCAACAGTTTAACTTTAACATGATCAGGCAAAGATTGCTCCTTAAGCCAAGCATGGTTTCTAAGCACAGACCCAGTAACAGCAGCCCTGCAAGAGGCCTCTAAAGAATCAAAACCACATTGCAAAGTATGTTTTCCAAGTTGTTCAGCAGAATGCATTAAATCCTGTAAATCTTTATTTTCCATACAGTCAGGAATCAACATCATTTTCTGTTTAAGCAGTCCAATAATATGCTGTTGATATTTTAACATATGAAATTGGTAGTTTAAGGCTGTGATTCCCAAGGTTGGAGAAGTATAAACCTTTTTACCCCATCTATCCAGCGCCCTGGAGTCTCTATCAGAAGGGCTAGGATTTTTAGCAGTAGAAGCCTTAATGCCCTTGAGGCCCTGAGAAATAGTCTCTGGATCTGCAACAGGATTTTTGAAAAGGAACTTGTGGGACTCAAGAACCCCGTAGTATCTGTCAGGTTTACTAAAAGCCAGAGGCAGGGAATCAGAGGCCAAACTGGATTCCGAGAACACATCATCAACAATGTCTCATACAGGAGGTACAGCCAAAGGCCTATGCTGAGATAGAAGAAGGAAATCCCTAAGCCTCTTTTTTGAATCAGATAATTCCTGGCTTTCCCAGTGGAAATGTTCCCTTAAAGTATGTAAAGTTTCCCCAAAAGAAAAATCATCAGGAGGGGAAGCAGAGGGAATGGAATCCTCTGCATCAGAATCCTCATAAGTAGGGCTAGACAAATCCAGGTCATCAGAAGAGTCAGAAGAAACAGAATCCTGATTAGAAGATTCATAATCAAGCTCAGCCCTAGGCCTCTTAGAGGGGGGGGGGGTGACTACCCCTGATTAGAGTAATTAGATCTTCAGCCATTTTTATAATTTGTTTTTTAGGCATAGGGGCCTGAGCATGTGGCCTGGGCATCGTTTTTTTAAACATGGATCGAGATTTAGGCCTTAGTAATAAAGGCAGTGTCGACTTAATATGCAAATCTCTAGGCCTGAATACACCCTCAGAAGCCGGGGTTTGCACAGTGGCTCTGGACCCATCCAAGGCAGAGACATCCACGGGTTTCATAGTTGGAAGTATCTCGTGGCATACCAGACTCTGAATGGGTCTCAGTATAGGCCTGCGAATCAGAAGTAGTGGGTGTCAGGGGCTGCGAAAGCACCTTACTGAGTACCGGTGAACTGGTGACTGGCTTAGAAGAAGCGTCATCAGCAGTTTTGGATCTTGGCGGCCTGTTTCTGTCTTTATCTTTGCATTTTTTCAGAATCCTGGTAGTCGGATGGCTAATCGACGACATTTCTGGATAGTTAAACCGAGAACCGAAATATTTAGAGGCAAAAATATACCGACAATGGATAGTGCGCTGATTAAATAAAGCACAAAACCGACAGCAAGGTATGTCGTGGTCAGGGCCTAGGCAAGGAATACAGTACGAATTAAAATGTTTATGAGGTATTTGCTTTCCAGAAGTAATGCAATTATTAACTTTTACTGACATTGGTAAGGAGTAAGCCGCGGTGGTACAGCGGTAGCGTTGTTGCCTCACAGCAAGAGGTTCTCCTGTTCAATTCTCGACTGGAGTGCCTTCTGTGTGGAGTCTGCATGTCCTCCCCATGGTCAAGTGGCCTGTGAAAGACATGCGTGAATGGACGTGCCTTCACTGAAGGTTGGCCGTCGGGCGGGCAACTCGGCACCATAAAAAAATATCTACTGCCAATCATTAGCGGACTGGAGTTCTGCTGTGGCGACCCCTAACCGGGAAATGCTGAAAAGACAAACAACAACAACTAACATCGGTAAGGACCAAGAAAAAGTTTCCCCAATGGGGTACTTAGCTTTAAGTTGAAGACTTCGGTCCTGAAACTCGAAAACGAAAATTTCAGGAGTCGGCCAACCGGCACTTGCGAACTGCTTCTGCTTCAGGCACCGCACGGCAAGAAAGACTGATGTAATGGCGTCAGCTACATGTTTTTATACCCCTGATGACCTGACATCATGGAAGAAGGGACAGCAACTGATGCAGGACCCAAGACTTTGTTAATCAGGCCAACTGAGGGCAACCTGCCACCAATTACCCAAATGTAATGACTGCAACAGTGAAACATGAAGTACATCTAATACAGATGGACCTACTGAACATCAGCAAGTCAAATGGCATCAGAAATACTCAGTCCAGTTATCTAAACTGAATGTTGTGGAGAGATGAATATATATCACAGAGGCTACCACTGTTCCAGAATAGACTAACCATTCAAGTAAAACAAAGCTCATCCCTGTCCATATTCAAATGCAACTTGGATCTAAGGATGGGTATCAGAAAATGTACTCCAGGATTGCCCCTCATGCCAGTAATGGATAGAGGCAGTTTCTAAATGCTGCATCCCTTACATGGGTCCTCTGAAATTATCTACGGTATGATTACAGTTATTCTCACTAGGGCTAATGTAAATTATCAACCAACCATGGGATAGTTAAGACCAATCAGGAAATGTTAATTCAAGCACCAAAAGGGAAATCGGCTAAGCTTAAATTGTCCTCCAAGTGAACTTATGTTGAGGTAGTAAACAATGATCTAAAAAGGGAATTTTTTTAAAACTAATTGACCCTCTCACCCACTGCCCCACCAGCCTTCAACAGCTTTTGGCACCTCTGCTCTCACACACACACACACACACACACACACACACACACACACACACACACACACACACACACATGCACACTTTTTATTTTACACTCGCTAAACAGCAGAAATGCTGCTTTGTGAGCATAAAATAATGGCAGCCGTTCAATTTTCTCAGTCTGAGCTCCTCAGCAGTTTGATAGCAGGGGGACTCACTTTTCAGCCGGCATTACTTGTACATTAATACCCTGCTGGAAAACGCTCATTCTCCAATCAGAGTACTGATGTACAGTAATCCCATTCTCTAAGTGGTCATTAGTATTCAAAAGCATACACTCTGATTGGATGCCCAATCAATGTGCCCATTTTAATCAAGCATTTAGGTCTTGGGAATTTACTTAATGGTTGAAGTGTTTACATCACAAACAAGAGGTACAGGGTTTGATTCTCAATGAGGGAAATTGGCTAGGCTTAAAATGGACTGCAAGGCCAGCTAGACTAGTACTTACCTATGAACCTATATCCCTAAAGAAGGAGATCCAATGTCCAATGTCTTCTTGAGTGGCCTGGCTTTCTGTTCAACTATGTTATATTAGCTTGGCAATAAAATATTGTATGATGGACAGGACAAACACATTCTGAAATCAAGGACTTTCTGCAAAAGTCTGGACACTTGAGGCTTATGGTTACCATCTGTATGTTCAATCACATGGCCAACAACCCTACCTCTCAACTGTCCATAATTCTGCAGAACTGCCCTAACTTCCTGATATTTCTGCCCTGCCCCTTGTAAAATTTGATTTTCTAGGAATTCACTGAAAATTTCTATTAATAAATAATGCCACACATTAGTTTCATACTTCTTAAACTTCACAAAATGCATACTGGTGCCAACATCAGCTGCTGTTTTAACTTTTCAAGTGTTTATTTTAACATTTCAAAATAAACTGCATTCTGCCCTTTATTCCCCAAGTATTGTTTGCTTTCTCTAGAATACTTCACAAAATAAGGCAATATATAAGCTGGTGATACTTAACCAAAAAAAAAAAAAAAAAACGAGAGAGAGAAAGAGAGATCAAGCAATAGAAAAGTACAGTTTTGTACCTACCATAAATGTAGATGTCCGATAGACATGCAACTGCAGTCATAACATGTGGGTTGTCCTGCCTCAGGCAGCCCTCGGTCGGCCGGATTCCAAAGTCTGGGTCCGACGTCGGCTGATGTCGCATTTCTCTCCAACGTCAGAGTGGCTGGAGTACATAAGCATCAGCCGACGCCATTTTCTTCAGTGTTTCTTGCCCCAGATGCCAGGTGCCCTCCAAGGAAGGCTGTAATCAAATTGGAAGACAAAAACAGGATTCCAAACAAATAAATGAGCAATAAAACAAATACACCATAACAGATATCCCCAGCTAAGAGTAACAGGGATAGGAGTGGACCCTAGGCATAGAGGGGTATGGAGGGAGGGAAAATCCGACTGCAGTTGCATGTCTATCGGACATCTACATTTATGGTAGGTACAAAACTGTACTATGTCCTTCAAGAATGCAACTGCAGTCATAACATGTGGGTAGAATACCATAGCTTAGCTGGGGGAGGATGAATGCTCTAGGAAAAAGATGGTGTGGCAATCAAACCCTGCAGGACTGCCGAAGCAAAGCCTGCTCTGGATCTGGAGTATAGAGGGAGATTGTAGTGATTGGAGAATGTATGCATGGAACTCCATGTAGCAGCTTCTAGAATGTCCTTGGTAGGCACCCCTCTTAAGAATGCTGTAGAGGTGGCTGTAGCTCTGGTGGAATGTGGTCTGACATTGGCTGGAACAGTCTTTCCATGAAAGGAATAACAGAATCTGATGCAATGTCCAATCCATTTAGAAATAGTCTGTTTTGAAATTGCTTTTCCTTGGACTGCAGGGGCGTAAGCTACAAAAAGTTGTTCAGACTTCCTACTGGCTTTGGTTCTGTCCAGGTAGTATCGAAGTTGTCTGTGAATGTCCAAGGTATGCAACAGTCTTTCCCTCTTATTCTAAGGATTGGGGAAGAAAGCAGGCAGATGAATTGCTTGATTTAAAGAAACCCTAGATACCACCTTTGGCATAAAAGTAGGGTTGGTCCTTAATGAAACCCTGTCTCTGTGAAAAATAATAAAGGGTGGTATTGCCATTAGGGCCTGTAGCTCCGAAACCCTTCTTGCTGAGGTAATTGCCAACAGGAAAGCTGTCTTCCATGAGAGAAATTGCAAGTCAACTGTAGCTGCTGGCTCAAATGGAGGTAGAGTCAGTTTTTCTAGGACAAAATTGAGGTCCCAGGCTGGCACTGGGGCCTTTCTTGGTGGCTTAATGTTCTTGATTCCCCTGAGGAATTGCCTTAGTAAAGGGTGTGAAAAAACAGGAGGATCAGTGTTGTATCTAGCTGAAATAGCAGATGCATGTATCTTTATGGAAGAACATGAGAGGCCGTTCTTTAACATATCTGCCAAATATTCCAAGATGAGTGGGATGTTCAACAAAGATGCATCATGTCCCTTGCTGGTATTCCAATTGCTGAATCTTTTCCACTTTGCTACGTAAACCTTTCTGGTGGATGGTCTTTGAGCCTCTGTCAGTATCCGCTGAACTTCCTTGGAGAGAGATAGGCTGTAGTTATTCATGGTATCTCCCAGGCTGTTAGCTGCAGTGTCTGAAGATTTAGATGCACTGTTTCGAAATTGTGTTGAGTCAAAAGTAGAGGCCATTGGGGAAGGGCCCACCTCCTGGTGTGACATAAGCTCCGTAGTAGTGGGTACCAGTGTTGTCTTGGCCAGTCCGGAGCTATTATGATTCCCTTGGGTCTCTCTGCTTTGATCTTTAGTAATACTGAGGTCATCAGTGGCAGAGGTGGGAATGCATAGATTGTTAGGGAGTTCCAGTTGAATGAGAGGGCATCTATTTTCCAAGCTTTTGGATGATATGTCCTTGTGCAGAATTTTGGTAGAAGATGGTTGAGGTGAGAGGCAAATAGGTCCACTTCTGGCTTGCCCCATGTCGAAGTGAGTTGTCTGAAGGCCTTCGGATGTAATCTCCACTCGTGTGGATCTGTGAAATTCCTGCTTAGGCTGTCCACCAACACATTGTCTTTTCCTGGAACAAACTGGGATTGTAACTGGATGTTTAGGCTCAGTGATTTCTCCCAAAGATGCATTGTCAGTCTGCAAAGGGGGTAAGAGTGGGTGCCCCCTTGCTTGTTTATGTACCACATCACAGTGGTGTTGTCTGTCCGTATCAGTAAATGGCCTTGCTGGAGTTGGTGTTGAAAGGCCTCGATGGCATGCATTACTGCCAGCATTTTCCTTTTGGTTTATATGCAGATGTGTTTCCTTTGGAGTCCACTGTCCTTGTATACACCTGCCTTCCATGTGCACCCCCCATCCAAGGTCTGATGCGTCTGTGGTCATGGTCTGTGTTATCTGTGGTTTTTTGAATGACATACCTGTGTTTGCCTGGCTCACCGAGGCCCACCATAGGAATTCCTTTTGTAGGCATGGAATGAGCAGTATGATTGTCTCCAAGTTGTTGCTGTGTTGAGACCAAGTGCTTTTTAGGTACCATTGAAGCTTTCTCATGTGTAGTCTTGCTAATGGAACCAGTAGAATGCAGGATGCCATGTAACCCAGGGCCTGTAGGAATCTCCTTGCAGTCATCTGGGTGAGTTTTGCTAAACCTTTGAAGTAATGAGTTAACTTCTCTTGCTTGTCTTCTGTCAGGTAAGCCATCTGAGAGTCTGTGTCTAGTTTGGCTCCTAAGAAGATTATTTGCTGGGATGGCTGCAGTCTTGACTTTTGGAAGTTGACTGTGTATCCCAGAGCTTGAAGTAATCGTATGACATAATCCAGGTTTTTTGTCAACATCAATTTGTCGTCCGCTTGTATGAGGCAGTCGTCCAGGTACGGGTAAATTTGTATTCCCTGGAGCCTGCAATGAGCAATTACTGAAGCCAGGCATTTTGTGAATACTCTGGGTGCAGTAGATAAGCCAAATGGCAATGCTGAGAATTGATAATGCTCTGGCCCTGCAAGAAATCTGAGGTATCTTCTGCAGCTGTGTCTGATAGGGACATGCAGGTATGCCTCCTTGAGGTCCAGAGTAATCAGCCAAGACCCCTTGCCCAGCATGGGAAGGAGTTGCTGTAAAGTCAGCATTTTGAACTTTGGTACTATGAGAAAGGTGTTTAATGCGGACAAGTCCAGTATTGGTCTCCATTGAGATTCTTTTCTTGGAACAAGGAACAGTCTTGAGTAAAACCCTTGGTCTTGTTCTTGTTGTGGAACTCTTTCTATTGCTTTCATCCGAGTCAGCAGAGTGATTTGCTTGATAGCCTCTGCCCTCTGGTTTTGTGGTAGGTTTGGCATGCCTTGTTTTCTTGGTAAGGTATGAAAATGAAACCTGTACCCACGGTCTATAATGTCCAAAATCCATTTGTCCTTTGTCAGTCTGTGCCAATTTTCTGCAAACAGAGATAATTTCCCGCCCAAGGGAGCTTCTATTTGTTCCCTGGTAGGCGGTAGTAGAGGAAAGTCATTGAGATTGAGGTTGTGGGGCAGGTGAAACCCCTGCGTCACTTCTTTGGTTTCCTGGCTGCCATTGTCGTCCCCTGTAAGGGCCTCTGTATTGGCCTCTTCCTCGGCCACGTCTGTTCTTACCCCTTTGAAACTTTTCTGGATTAGGAAAGGACCAGTTTTTTGAAGGCCAATTCCTACTGAATCTGGGGGGTTGAACCTGAAGGAAATCTTTCACCGTCTGAACTGATTTTGCTTTTTCTTCGATGGTCTTTAACACATCCTTAGCATTTGCACCAAAAGCTTGTTCTTTTCCAAAGGTGCATCCAGAAGTTTTGCTTTTACATGATCTGGTAGAGGTTGATCCTTTAACCAAGCATGTCTACGGATGACTGCCCCTGTCATAGCTGCCCTACATGAAGCTTCCAGTGCATCATATCCACACTGCAGGAAGTGATTGCTTACTTGCTGAGTGTTATGTACAGCTTCCTGCAAAGTCTTCCTGTCTAAAGGATCAGGAGTGGCTAATGTTTTTTGTAAATCTTCTAACAGATAATCCTGATATTGTAACATATGAAAAGGCAATTTAAAGCTCTCATAGATAAGGTAGTGGATGTGTAAACCTTTTTGCCCCATCTCTCTAATGACCTAGCTTCCCTGTTGGAGGGCAAAGGATTTTTAGAGGTGGAGGCTGAAACTCCTTTAGGCCCCTGTGAAATAGTTTCCAAATCAGCAGTATGGGCCCTGAATAAATGGGAATGAGTTTCTGGGACCCTGTAATACCTGTCTGGCTTGGCTGGAGCAGGAGGAAGAGAATCAGGGGTAGCACTAGAATCAGAATACAAATCATCCAGAACATCAAGTACAGGAGGAATAGCTAAGGGCCTGTGCTGAGGCTTCTTAAGGAAAGTCCTAAGGCGTTTCCTAGAATCAGAATATTCCTGACCTTGCCACTTGAAATGTTCCCTCATGGTGTGCAGCACTTCCCCAAAAGAAATATCCTCAGGAGGGGAGGCCGAGGGGATGGAATCATCTGCATCCGAGTCCTCATAGGTCTGGAAGAGCTCTTCCTGGCTATCAGAGTGGACAGAGCCCACAGAATCTTCATCTGAAGGAGTAGGATCAGAGGGTTCAACCCGGGGCCTTTTATCAGAAGGAGGCTGGGATCCTCTCTCAGGATGGGCCTGTGAACCTCTAATCATGGAAATTAAATCAGCAGCCATGGACATAATTTGTGTCTCTGGAGTAGGCTGAGGTAAGGATTTAGAAGTAATATGCTTTGTTTTGCTGGCTGCCTTAGCCCTAGTGTAGGCCTTAATAGACATGGCCATAGGGGGCCTGGCAGCTCCACGTGCAGGAGTGACCTTATCTACAGCAATGGTCTCGGGCATTTCCTCGGTTTCGGTATCCAGAGGAAAATCGATAACTGGCGTCGGGGTAATGTCTGGAATCGGAGTCGTCGGTAATGCGGTGTCTTCGGTTCAGAGCGGTGGAGAGACCGTCTCAGAGGGAACCGGAGCACTCGCGCTAGGTTTTGGTGTGGAGTCGGTGGTAGACGCGGGCCGAGGATGTCGGTCCCGGTCTTTGCGCTTTTTGGGAGTTTGCGATGTCGGAAGATCCGACGGCATGGTGTAAGCAAATTTATCGCCGAAAAAATCTTCAGCGAACTCCACCCGGCGCCTGAGAGTGCACTTGTTGAAGCGAGCACAGGCTACACAGGCCGAGACGTCATGGTCTGGGCCCAGGCAAGGGAGACAGTAAGAGTGGAAATCCTTATGAGGTATTTGTTTACCACAAGAAAGACAATTGTTAACTTTTTCAGTAATTTCTGACATCGGCTGAGGCAAGAAAAGGTCCCCAACGGGGTACTTAGCTTTTTTGATGACTTCGGTATCGAAGAATACAGGAGCTGACCGACCGGCACTTGCGAACTGCTTCTGCTTCGGGCACCGCGCGGCAAGAAAGACTGGAGAAAATGGCGTCGGCTGATGATTATGTACTCCAGCCGCTCTGACGTCGGAGAGAAATGTGACATCAGCCGACGTCGGACCCAGACTTTGGAATCCGGCTGACCGAGGGCTGCCTGAGGCAGGACAACCCACATGTTATGACTGCAGTTGCATTCTTGAAGGACATCCACTGTCTTTCACTTGTTTCTCTTGTGCTACATTGACGTACTGTACAAGCATGCAGATGTAGCTGCCGCACATCTGGATGCAGTGGAATAGGCAGAAGAACAAAGTGGTGTTATACAATGTGATTTAAGAAAGCTAAGTAGTTTTTTTCTAAGTAATGGCACTACATAATAGCAATAATCCACTCCTTTCTGTGGGTATCAAAGTATTTACCACCGTCTGGCTTTATTTAATCATTCAGGCTTTGTCCTTATGATCAAACCACATGAACTGTGGGTAGATCCTGTGATACCACCACCCAGTCATGGATTAGCTTATTCCTATTACTGATCAATACATGAAAACACTGTCAAGTAAGGAGTATTTAAAAGTTTCCTGGGTCAGTAACATTTTGGACTATATCATTGTGGTTTATTCCATTCTCTGCAGTATAAAGCACACAAAGTGTTTTGAAATGTACCATTGTACCATCTAGTCTACTCACACACACACACACACACACATATATATATATATATATATATATATATATATATATATATATATATATATAATCTTCAGCAAGATAATTTTCTGCCATTCTTGTTGCATACTCCCACTGTATTGTGTTCCTAACATCATGCATACTCCTGCTACATTGCATTCCTAAGATGATGCATACTCCCTGCATACTCCTGCTGCATTGTGTTCCTAAGATAATGCATACTCCTGCTGCATTGTATTTCTAACACAATGCATACTCCTGCTGCATCGCATTCCTAAGATGATGCATACTCCCTGCATACTCCTGCTGCATTGTGTTCCTAAAATAATGCATACTACTACTGCATCACATTCCTAAAATGATGCATACTCCCGCTGCATTGTGTTTCTAAGATTATGCATACTCCTGCTGCATCCTGTTTCTAACATGATGCGTACTCCTACTGAATCATGTTAGGAAAACACAATACTTAAATTCAAGAGTGCAGCTTGTCCGCACTCATGAATGCTTATGAGGAAGTAAAACTAATTTTAAACATCTAAAATTAATACACGTCTTCTCTTGTAGATTACTTTATAAAACTGGAATCCATATTGAGGAAGTGTTTTGGATGTGTTGAATGTGTAAAGTATTTAGATACATGCTGGTCTTACAGGAAATTAGCCAACATGCGATTTCTGTATATATAAATATCACATTTCTGCATATATAAATCAATTAAAATGCTATGGAAATATGCTGTTGTTTATTGTGACTATCTAAATTTAGTCTCCTCAAAGAAATACACTGTTTAAACAGTGTTCAGAGACTGTGTTGTTAGCAAGCACTTATTTATTTATTTATTTGGCATTTTGAATACATATAGAGCAATGTTGGGTGTTATTTCACAGTTTCCTAATGTAACTAAAGAAGGATAGGTAATTGCATACATGCTGTCCTACGTTTGTGGGCTGCTATTGTAGTCCTAGTATGGTATGCATTTCCTGTGGGAATTTAGGGGGGGGGGGTTCACTCCTATTGTATTGGATAGGTTTTCCATTTGCAAAGTTGTTCACAGAATAGCTTGATTTTCTACTTATGCTGAAATGATAAGGCCAAAGAGGGCAAAATATCATATTTACAAATAATTGAGTCTGGCCGACTGGCCTAACTCTATTAATAAAGAATTGTGAGTTATTAAGCTTTCCAAAATGAGTGTGCTGTAATCTGCACATCTATCATGGTGCCATTACCAAGAGAGGCTCCTAAGTGCTTTCCTTGCACATGGAATACTTAGATATACAGAGTTCCTGGTGTAGAATATTGAACATAGACAAGAACTTGCATTTACCTCCATTCAGACTCATGGAAGATTTTTTATAAGTGGCAGGGAGCTGCTTGGCAGATTTTTAAGGTTGCTCAAGTTTGACACAGCTAAACTATGCACTAGCACCCCAGTGATGGAAGTGATAGGCAGTCTAAAATAGTTACTAAACTGGCTTGAGGTTTTGAAGTTAGACATAGAATAAAGTGCATGGTTATGGAACCTTGAGGAACACCAGTAGTGGTGTTTAGGAAAGGGGAGTAATAGTTTTGGCATTTAATTGATTGTTGCCTGTTAGTGAGGTAAATGGAGAACCAGTTTAGCATTTGAGGTGAGGTACCAATGTTAGAGAGTTTTGTTAGAAGGAGAGAGCGGGATACAGTATCGAAAGCTTTAGAAAGATCAAGAAATAGTGAAGAGAGTTTTACCAGTGTCACAGGCTCAGTTGACAGTGTCCATGAAGGACATTAGGGCAGTGGTGGTGCTATGTCCTGGCCTAAATCTGTGTTGGGTGGAGGAGAGGATGTGGCTATATGTCAGATGGTGAAGAAGTTGAGAATGAATACATTATTCCAGAATCTTAGATATGGGTGATAGTGTAGCAATGAGGCGGAAGTTGGTGGCGTCTATGTTGGGGCCCCCTTTATGTACAGGGAGGATATAAGCTTTTTCCCAGATGATGGGCATATAGGATTCTTGGATAGATCTGTTGAGAAGTATGCTGATAGGGTAAGCGACTGAGTTGGCTGAGATTTGTAGGTATTTGGCGGGTATATTGTCAGGGACATTAGAGCATGATTTGAGTTTTAGAAGTAATTTTTTAATAGTTGAAGTGGGAATGGGTGAAGTGTGGAAAGGTCTGTGGAGGACAAGTTGGTCTTGGGAAAGGTAGCGGTTAGACTGGCTACGGTATCTATGAAATAGGAGTTGAAGGTTGCAGCATTTTCGATGTGTGTTTTACTTGGGTCTGGGCAAAGATTATTGTTACAGCCTGGATTTAATAAAGAGTTAAGAGAGCTCCGGAATTTCCCTGGGTTTTGCTTGTGTTGACTTTGTAGTGTAAGGTAGTATTCTTTTTTGTTTTGTAGTACTAGGTGCTTAACCTGGTTTCAGAGCTGTTTGTATTGGGTGAGGTCAGATGGGTTTTTTTTTTTTTTTGCCAGACTTTCCACGATTTGTCCCTGCATTTCATGAGATCCTTAGTGGATCTTGTTAGCCAACTGGCATGGTTGGTCTTTACTCTCTTCTGTTTGAGGGAAGCGAGATTATTTTTTGGTGAGGAAGGCTGAGTTGAAGAACTCAACTGCCTCATCAAGGGGAAGTGATTTTAGTGCATTCCAGATGATGCTAAGCAACCTTTGGTTAAAGCTAGCCTAGAGGGTTATTAATTAAATGGAAGGGAATTAATTAAAATGACTGCAAAATTCATTGGCAGACTTATTGATGATACCTTAACCTTTTGATAAGGAAACAATATACTTTGTTTCAACTTACAATTATGCAAGAAAATCATTTGATCATGCTATAGTTAGAATTTGGAAAGAGTTATTAGTGCTGTGAGAGCAGGTATTGCCGGTAATTTCCCTCACATTCCTTATAAGCCAAGTGAAAATATTAAGATGATTTTGAATGGTTATCCAGTTAAGGGAACTGTCATTATTAACAAATTATTACATTAAATTATAGTGATACGGTCCCTAGAAAAACATATTTTAATAAAGGTTTTTGTGACGGTTAATACCAAAGAAGATGTGTATATCATTATTTGCAATTTGTGTCTGTGTTTTTTATGGGGATACAAGTGAAACTATTTGAACAAGAACCTAGAAACTTCCAAAGTATATAACTAACAAAAGTCTAACAGTACTTTGTTGAGTCATATAGCTGATACAGTTTATGACATGCAGTCTGATCTGGGCACTGAATAAATCTTCCACAGAGAAGGGATGCATGAAGGTGTGGTGGAAAGGAAACCTTGTCAAATAAGGGTTTAAAACTAAAAAACTAGGCTCAAAGCCAGACCAATTTGTAAGATAACAAGTAAATGATTTCTTAATAAATATTAGTAGCTTATTAGTAGTCCCATTACATGTTTTAAATACATGTGTCTGCAATGTGACCTGATGAAGAGTATGACATATCTATAGTACAACTGTTTAGGCTAACTGAGGCCATCTTCTGGCACCTGACACACCATTTACTTGGACAGCAGTTGGGTCCAACAAGGTCTGATTTCACAGAACTCTGAGCTCAACAGCTGGTGTGGGAATTAAATGAAGACTAAAAGTGGTTAATTCTGAGAGATTAGACATTATCCAAAATTCATAGGTTCATAGGTGTGTACTAGGCTAATGGCCTTGGAGCCTTTACAAGCCTAGCCCATAGACGTGCCCTGGCATCATGCCACCCAACGTTAGTTCCCAGTGCCTCTGTCAAGTACAGCCACTGGAGTGATCCCCGGGGTGAGCTTTCTCTGACCCATCCACTCATCAAGATTTCTCCTGGAAGAGGGACAGCGAGGTGCTCTGCTTGACATGTATAGGAAGTCTATTCCAGAGCAAGGGCAGTCTCTGGGTGAGGAACTTGTCCCTCCAGCATATTCTGTTGCTTGGGGTAATGAGGTTGAGGTCTCTGGAGCATGTGGTGTGGAGGGATTGGGATTTCTTTAGATGTAGCATTTCTAACAGAGTTAGGTCAGACATTGCTTTGTAAGTCAAGCAGAGATTGCCTCTAAGTAGGCAATATGAGACAGAGAATAGCTGGAGTCTTTTGAGTCTGTCCATGTAGGGCATGTGTTTAATGCCTGGGATCCTCTTCCTGAGGTACTTCTGTGGCCTCTCCAGCTGTTGCAGGTGTCTAATGAGGTACATGCCAAATGGGGTATTATACTCGATGACTGGTCTAATGAGGGAAGAGTAGAGACAGATGATGACTTCTTTCTTCCTGGATGTAAAACCCTTGGTAATGAGATGTGCCACATAGAAGGGCTTTCTGACCACAGTGGCAATGTGGTGGTCGAAGGAGAGGTTGCTGTCAACCTGCATCCCCAGATCTCTTGTAACGCCTTCAGTGTTCAGTGGGCTCCCATCGATGTGGTAGTTAGTGGGAACTGAGTTTTTACCAAAGGGGATGATGATGCATTTTTTGGCATTAAGCTTAAGGCCATGGTTTCGACACCAGTCATTGGTCTCAGTGAGGCCTTTCTGCAGGATGTCTGTATCACTTGGGGAGTTAATAATGGCTCCCAGCTTGCAGTAATCTGTGAACTTGGTCATCAAGAGTCCCTTTTTGTTGGCCTGGACTTCTGAGAAGTAGATGTCAAACAGGAGAGGACCCAGGACCAATCCCTGTGGGACTCCACTCGTGACTGGTCGGCACTCTGACTTGGAGTTCGCTACTTTCACACTGTGTGTTCCATCTGTGAGCCACTTTGCAACCCACCTAGTGATATAGGGGTTGATGCCTAGTTTGGTGAGTTTATCAATAATTCCTGAGTGAGGAATAGTATCAAAGGCCTTGGCCAGATCGAGGTAGTCTGTATGCACTGCCTTACCTTCATCCACAGCCCTGGTGAATGACTCAAAGAAGTCAACCAGGTTGAGCAGGCATGATCTCCCTTTCACAAAGCCAAACTGCATGGGGACCAGAGTTTGGAGATTTCCTATATCTTTGTTAATCAGGTCCATGATGATGCGCTCCATTGCTTTACATATGATATCAGACTCATTAGGCTAATGGAGTGATAATTTCCAGAGTCTGTAGTCACTCCCCCTTTACAGAGAGGGATGACTGTAGCAGTGTGCTATTTGGTAGGGACAAAGCCTGAGGTGAGGCTGTGACTCAGCAGGAGACACAGGTGTAGTGCCAGTTCACTTTGTAGTTTATGTAGAACACAGCCAGGGATATTATCGGGTTCCACGGAAGCTGTATTCTTGGCCTTGGACAATGTAGCTTTAACCTGGGCTGCAGTAATGCTGGAAGTCTGGCATTCCTCCGGTATTGTGATTAGTGCTTTTGGGGGTAGAGGGGTAAAATTGGCATTGAATCTGTCAGCCAGTATGTTGGCAATATCTGTTGGTTCAGTATAGGAGGTACCACTGCACTGTAACTCAGAGCAAATCTGGGTATTGCCGTGGAGGTTCTTGATAGAACTATAAAAGGCTTTGTGATTGTTTTTATTGTCTGCTGCAATTCTGCCTTCGATACTGGCTTTAGAGGATTTGATGAGGGATTTAAACTTTTTGTTGAGGCTAATAAGGGAGTTTTTCCAGTCTTGGGACGTCATTCTTTTCCTTAACAGTTTCCTCCTTCTGTTGTAGAGTTTATTAATGGCAGGGGACCACCAGATTGGCTTCCTTTTTTGGAAGAGAGCATCTTGGGTCTGTTGGGTATGGCTTGTTCCATGCATTTATGTACATGTTTGTACAGCCCATTGGTGTATGATTCAGCAGTCATGCAGCTATTTTCCATTGGCATGGGTGTTGTGAAGTTAGCCACCTCTGTTTTAGGAGTCCAAAGTCAGCTCTGGAGAAGTTTTTCAAGGTGGTTACCTTTGAGGGGGGTGTGGGAGAGATGTGGATTTCCATGGTGATTAGTTTATGGTCAGATTAGACTATGGAGGGATTGACTATTGGTGTAGAGCAACGGACGCCCATGTTACTAAAAGTAGCATTTAAAATTGTTTTTACTGCTGTTTTAGCTACTTTTCTGTATTAAAAAAAATCTAAGCCTGTTTCCTACCTTTCCTGTAACTAGTGTAGTCCAGATTCAGATTTGCTGTATCCAGCACTGTATGTAAGCTTCTGAGCCCCTCAAGCTTTCTGTGTGGGAGGGAAGCCTTCTAGCTTATCAGTGGGAGTGGTAAGCACTAGGTAACCTATCTACCACATAAGGAGTGGCTCTGGCCCAGAAATTGTAGTCATTGGCCATTTGGGCAGTTTTTCCATCTCTCTCAACTTTCTGATTTAAAAGCCCACATTTGCACTTGTTTCCCCCCTTTCCTGTAACTAGTTTAGTCCAGATACAGATTCTTAGTTTTAGCACTTGAATTTGCTTATTCGTGATCGGCACTTGTTCAGAACTTGTTGTAAGCACTAAATAACCTACTAATTACTACAGCACTCACCCTTCCTCATTACCTAGAGGAAAACAGTTTTGATACTTACTTCCCTCACTTGCTTAGAGAAAAACAGCTCTTGTAGTCACTTTCCTCACTTATCTAGAGGAAAATAGTTTTTTATTCAGGCATGTCCAAGAGTCAGCTTCCAGTGTTCTCTCCTGTCTATTTGATGAATCTGGGCATCTTGAGGCAATGTAGAAATTGCCTCGTACACAGATAACCCTCTCCTCCTACCACCCAACACTAAAACCAGTGAGAGATGCACTTATCTAGCCAAACTGGAGGTAAAGCTCTCTCCAACCAAGACTGAACGTGACAATCAAGATGAGAAGGTAAACACTTGCAACACACCACACTCATCACATAGTCTCACTAAATCTACACTACCAAAATCCACACATAGAAACACAAAAACATTCGCGGAGGCTCTCAATAATAATCTGCTCATGCAACAGAGACCTCCAAAGCAGAAATGCAAGCAACTTCCACCCACCAACACAACTCAAATGACACATAGCTCGCAGACTCAGTGTGCCACTCAACCACAGCCAATAAGGCAAAACAGCGAACCCAACACACTAGTCATAGGTGACTCTATAGTCAGTCACACTGATGTCCCACTCACCAAGCTAAACAAGGAGAAGGTTACTGTCAGCTGCCTGTCGGGTGCTAGGATACACCACATTACCCACGCACTCAGGTCACTCCACAAGTACAAATATGACTCGGTCATTGTCCATGTTGGTGTGAACGACCCGAGACCTACCTCCCTGGACTACATGAAAAGAGACATGGAAGAGCTATCCAATCTTGTAGCCCAAGCAGGTATGACCCTAGCCCTGAGTAGCATTCTGCCATCACCCAGAATGATACCATAGTACAAGGACAAAATGACTGACTTCAACAATTGGCTAAGCTTCTGGTGTCATTCTAAAAGGATACAGTATCTATCTGCCTGGGATGACATAGTCGACAGACCACAATGCTTTCCCAGAGATGGCCTACACCTGTCACCCCTGGGATTCCGGATACTGGCAGGGGTTCTTGCAGCCCCTATAGTGCCTTTTTTAGGCAAGGTTCAAATGACAAATTCACCACCATAACAGGAACAGGCAAGCAAAAACTGAGGGTGATACTACTCAATGCTAGAAGTCTAAATCTCAAAATGCTCTCACTCGAGGCACTCCTTAAAATGGAGAACATCAATATCTGTGCAGTGACCGAGACCTGGTTCAAGGCTCCAGAGAGCACCCCTGCACTATCAGGCTATAACTCATACCACACTTTTCGGCCATGTAACCTGGACTGGAACACCAAAGGCAGAGGCGTGTCCATATTCATTAAGGATATCCACACCTCCAGGCTAGTTGCTCAGCATAATGCAGCTGAGGTTATCCAAGTGCAACTAACTCTGGGTAAAACTGCAATCCAAATTGTAGCTTGCTACAAATCCCCCACCATGCCCCAGGACTCCAGTTCCTCTTTTCTTGATGTACTGGAAAATATTAGGGTACAACCAAACACCCTAATAATGGGCGATTTCAACTACCCCACCATTAACTGGGAAAACTACTCATGTACCAACTCCTTTGCTCAATGCTTTCTAGAATTCATAAACTCCAATGCCCTGGATCAACTTATCCACACCCCCACCAGGGGCAACAATATCTTAGATCTAGTCATTACCAACATGAGTAACCGGTGTTCCACACCTAAAGTCAATGCCTCATTGGTCCGATCCAACCATAAGCTAATTATCCTAGATATCCACATCCTGCCACCACCCCCCATTAAGGAAACCATGGTAAAAAATTTCTCCAAAGCCAACTTCATGCTTCTTAAGACAGAAGTGGTGAACTTCATGACACCCATGCAGATGGACAATACAGTTACGACTACTGAATCCTACACAATTGCACGTTATAAGTACTTACACAAGTGCATGGATTATGCTATCCCAAACAGAACCAAGACGCTATCCTCCAAAAAAAGGAAGCCAATTTGGTGGTCCCCTGCCATAAACAAACTGTACAACAGAAAGAAGAAACTGCTGCAAAAGAGAGTAAAATCCCATGAGTGGATGAGCTCCCTTGGTCAGCTGCATTAAGAAGCTGCAATCCCTGATAAAATCCTCTAAAGCTAGTTATGAAAACAAAATCACCACTGATTCTAGAGACAACCACAAAGCATTCTATAGCTATGTCAAGAATCTCAATGGCAACACTCAGATCTGCTCTGAGTTACAGAACAATGGCACTAAATATACAGACCCAACTGATATTGCCAATATCCTGGCAAATAGGTTCAGTGTTAACTTTAGCCCCCTCTCACTCCCTAAAGAGCCCATCTCTATACCGGAAGAATGCAAACTTCCTGTAATCACGACTGCACAGGTAAAAACCACACTCTCCAAAGCCAAGAACACAGCATCCATGGGACCAGACAACATCCCAGGCTGCGTTCTACACGAACTACAGAATGAACTGGCACCCCATCTAAGTATCATGTTTAATCATAGCCTCACTCAAGCTTTGTGCCTGCTGAATGGTGGACAGCGACAGTTATACCACTCCACCAGGGGGGAGCCACCACGGACCACAGGAACTACTGCCCCATTAGCCTGACGAGCCTAGTCTGCAAGGCCATGGAATGTATCATCGTGGAACTTATAACCAATGACATTGGTAATCTCCAAACTCTGGACACCACCCAGTTCGGGTTTGTAAAAGGCAGATCATGTCTCCTAAACCTGATAGACTTCTTTGAAGCAGTCACCAAAGCCGTAGACGAGGGTAAGGTGGTTCACACAGCCTATCTAGATCTTGCCAAGTCTTTCAACACCATCACCCACTCTGGAATTATAGATAAACTCACTAAACTAGGTATACATCCCTATGTCACAAGATGGGTTGCCAACTGCCTCACTGACAGAACCCACACTGTGAAAGTAGCAGACTCCAAATCTGACTTCAGACCAGTGACAAGTGGAGTACCACAGGGTTCAGTCCTGGGACTTCTCCTGTTTGGTATCTACTTCTCTGAAGTACAGGCTAACACTGAAGGTCTTTGGCTAATGAAGTTCGCAGATGACTGCAAACTAGGAGCCATAATCGAAACTGCTAACGATGTGGACATTCTACAAAAGGGCCTCACTGAGACAGATGCCTGGTGTCAAAGCCATGGCCTCAAGCTCAATGCCAAAAAGTGCATTGTCATCCCCTTTGGTAAAACCTCTGTACCCATGAAATACAACATAGGCGGTAGTCTACTTAACACCGAAAGTGTGATAAAAGACCTTTAGACACAGGTGGACAGTAGTCTCTCCTTTGATAATCACATCGCCACAGTAGTCAGGAAATCCTTCAATGTGGCACACCTCATCACAAAAGGTTTCTCATCCAGAAAAAAAGAGGTCATTGATCCCCTCTACTCATCACTCATTAGACCCATTATAGAGTAAAGTGCCTCTTTTGGTATGTACCTCACAAGACATCTACAACAACTGGAAAGGCCACAGAAATACCTCGCAAAGAGGAATTGCCAGCCTCAAACAGATGGCCTACGCAGACCTTCTCAAAAAACTCCAGCTTTACTCCATCGCATATCACCTACTCAGAGGTGATCTCTGCCTAACATACAAAGCTATGTCAAACCCAGAGCTGTTGGACATGCTCCACTTAAAGAAGTCCCAGTCCCTCTGAGCTACATGCTCTAGGGACCTAAACCTTGTCACCACAATTAACAGAACATGCCGGAGGGATAGATTCCTGTCCTAGAGACTTCCCATATTCTGGAATAAACTACCTATCTATATCAAACAAAGCTCCTCATTAGTACTCTTCAAGAAAAATCTTGATGATTGGATGGGAAATAAGAAATTCACCCCAGGTATCACTTCTGTGGCTCTGCTCAACAGTGACACAGGAAAATAATTTTCTTGGGTGGCAAAAGACAGGGTACCTTTTTGGCTGGGCTTGTATAGGCCCTATGGCCGATAGCCTAGTACCTACCTATGAACCTATACAAGCAATGTTTAAAATGTGTCCCTAGTTTTTGGGCTTTTGTTCCCCCTCCCCCCAATAAATTTTGGCTTTTTCCAGATTTACTTCAATGTTGAGAGATACAGTTGAGTGTTGAGTGGATTTTACAAGGAGCTGAAAGCTTGAAGAGAAGTTTAGTGCTGCTTATGCTGAGTCTGCTTGCATTGTTAATAGCACAACAGGTAGTGTACTTGCCTTTGATGCAGAAGGTTGTGGGTTCTCCTCCCACAGTTTATAGATGCATATCTGATACTGTACTGTGTTGTACTTTTAAAAGGGGTGGATGCTGCAGTCCTGAGAATGTCCTCTTTATTGGAGTAACCTAGTAATGATGAACCTGTTATCAGTTTGCCATAAATTCCCTATTGCAATATTACTAGCTTATCATTTTTTAAATGTAACATAGGCTATTTAATCCTCTCAACACTGTAAAACTCCACTGCCAATCATGAGGGGACAGGTGATCCGCTGTGGCGACCCATAACCAGGAAAAGCTGAAAGAAGAAGAAGAAGGCTATTTAATCCTCAAGGGCAACAGGCCCTTTATTTGTAGATGAAACAATGAAATATAAGGTTGTTTGCTAGCTACAGGTCTCTTTAATGTGGAATTATTTAGATTTATTTTACTTCTGCAGAGATTGTGCATATTTACTGTTACTGATGGACTGTAGAAGTTTGAGTAGACTTTTATGATGGGAATGTTCTGAACTGGGCAGCTTTGTAATTATTGGTGTATGCATTTTGTTTCATTGTTTACTGGAAAAATGTTCAAAACAAATGTAAAACACCTACTAAGAACTGTACTGTATTGCACAAGGAATATAAATTAATACATTTAGGAAGGTGTATCAAAGAACGCATGTATATTTCCTGTGCAAGGGGTCTATGATTTGAAATTAGCCCAAAGTTAATCTTTATTTGCCACTGGCCAGATGTATTTTCTTTGAATGTGGGTTTCAATGCTGTTTCAATGAATCTTAGTTTCAAGGGCAGAGAAGTTTTAATGCTAAGTCTATTTTCATTGTGAGACTGCATTGCTTTGTTTAGCAGATGTCTATTAGTGTTTGCACTGTAAAATGTAAAATAAAACTTTGAAATGAAATCCAAATCATCGTAGAAGTAAAGCATTATGCACATTATAGTGTTTATGGAAACTGAGGTGAAACAGCCAAGTAATGGGACATTGGAATAGCTGCAGGGGGGAGGCCCCATTCGACCATGATTTTGTGAGGGGGAAGGGTGGCAAACTCAAACAGCCCCAGCTGAACTATACCTCTTAACTGTCCAGATTTTTGCAGAATGAATAGATTTTTTCCTTCTTATTTTTGGTTTGTTCCTCATACAATTTGTGGTTTTTCTGGCAAATCATTTAGGAATGAAGTCACTACATAATGACAGACATTGAGTTTCAGACTTCATACTCTTCAGAAAAATGCATGCTAAAGCAAGACCTGTTATTATGTCAACTGTCTAAGTTTATACAAGAGCAGTTTTAGTACTTTTGTATGTTCCCCCAATATATTTGGCCTTGTCCAGATTTCCTGTGTTAAGAGGTTGAGACATACGCGCAAACAAATTCACTTTATAGAATTACGTATATCCAAACCTCTCAACTATCCCCAATTTTGGCTCAAAATGTTGCTCTCCCCCTAATAATCCCTCCACAAAATGGCAAATTTGGAAGAAAATGTGGAGAGTTTACAATTAATAAATAATTTTAATGATCAGAGTTATAGATTACTTTTAATTTCAGAAATGCATGTAAATTCTCTTATTTTGTCAGCTGCTCAAGTTAACAGTACTAATATTAAAAAAATATCCCTTATACGACAGGTTCCCTGCTGTATTGTGTGGCTATTTTATATGTTTGTATCACATATTTGGTCCATTTTTCATAAAATTGTGGTTTTCTGGCAAATTACTGGTAAATCATTAAAGATTGAAGTTAGAAAATAATGACAGACATTTGAGTTTCAGATTTCATACCCTTCAGAAAATTCGTACAGATACAAGACCTACTATTATCTTTCTAAGTTTATAAGAGCAATATTTAAAAATTGTCCTTAGTTTTGGGCCTTTGTCCCACTTCTGTTTATGGCTTTGTCCAGATTTCTTGCTCTGAGGCTGAGGGGTATGACAAATGTGTCAGGGCAATCACCGTAAGCCAGAAACATTTCAAATTGTGACATACTTGTTACACCCCACTCCTCCACATAGTGACTCTGGATGTGTCCAAGCAAAGCAAGGAGCAGTTATGCAGTGTAAGTGTAAAGAGTATCCCCCATCCAAGGTAGACACAAGTACTACAGTGGCTTTTCATCTGTCCTTGATTTTGCAGAATGTTCTGGTTTTCTGTCATATTTTTATACTGTTGATTTATTCTTCTTCTTATTCAGAAAATGCATGTTGTTGCAGTGCCTGCTGCTCTATGTTTAAGTAGCAGTGCTTTAATGACCATCAGGTAAGCTTGTGTAAGACTGTAAGATGCAAGTAAACATTAATAAGCATACTGTTAAAGAATTACCAACATTGAAAGCCTTTTTGTTGTTGCCATGCAGAGAATATTTACATAACTAGACAGGGTATAAGCCTTGGGTATTGGAATGCATATGACAGTATTTGTAATAAAGGACAGGATTACAGTGCTTTCAAAATGTCATTACATTTGTTGGAGACTTGCAGTCACCTTTGCAGGCATTACCCATAAACTAAACAGAATGCCAATCTATCACATGTGGTCCATAACCTGTGCAGTAATCCTTTAAGCAATTTATCTTGACTTTGTTTCTTGTTTGCTGTTCATTTTTTACTTTGATTATGTTTTCCCCATGAAACAAGTAGAGAGTTGTCAGGCAGCAGGTCTTTTTTGGATAAAAAATATTTTTACAAGTGGGGGTATCACAGAGATTACATTCAGCATGTTACTTGGTACGTTTATAAAGCTGAATATAAATTATAATTAGAACTGCAGTGCAAGGAGAAGTGGTTTGAGTTGAGTGCTGCTTGTTTTTTTATACTTGATTTTGACTTCATTCCAGTAATGTATTTAAAAAGTAATTTATTTTTTCATGCCTCACAACTTTTTTGTTTCCATCTAGACATTAAGTAAGGTGTCATGTAGCCAATGCATTGAAATATTTTTTTCTTCGACAATTCATTTTGTCTTGATTGGATTCTTCATAATGATGGTTTGGCACCCAGGGCAGCATATTTAATTACAGTCCCAGTTTTTGCATTTTTTTAGTATAGCTCCACCCCTTTCTAGATGATCACACTCCTTCCCATTGGCCCCACCCATTCAGATGTCTCCTGCAGCCCCCCTTTGATTTTAAGTCACCAGCCGCCACTGCAAACAGTCCTGGATGCAGCAAATCTGGATCAGGACTAGACTGACGATATTTGACAGTGTGGCTTTACAATCTGAATTCTGAACAGTGTACCAATTTAAAATTCCAAACTAAACAATGCCTTGTGATAACTCTTCTAACCCATACCACATGATAAGTGATAAGGTTTTTACTGGTTGAATTCAACTTGCACAACCAGTAATGATGCTGTTGTTTTAGGAGTTTCACATTTCTTCCGTGTTTATGGAATTGGGCATGTGGAAGTGAAGGGAAAACTTTTTTATGATTATTGCGCCTTAAAAATAACTAGCCAAATATAAAATACTACAAATATGCCACTATCATTTGTTGTACACTGATTTACTTATCTATGCCATTCAATCTAGTCGATGTCATACCTGAAGGAAACACAATAGAAAATCGACTAGCCTTCCTGGAGAAAACAGCAAAATGTAGACAAAATTCTCCCTTGATGGTGAAAAATAAGGAACCAGAGTGTATGAAACACTATCTTTTTTAATAAAATGAAAAATACTCACAGGTGTGCTATTCATTTTACTAAAAAATAGTGTGTTTCTCACAAGTCTGGGTCCTTATTTATACCTGCACACAAAAGCTGTGTTATTCTTTCATACCTGAAGGAAGATGGAGCACAATAGTTAACATCATCAAATAAATGTGTTATATTACTGTTAAATAAATAGCTTACTTAATGGTCACTACTCGTCAGTTACTACTACTTTCTGTAATACTCTAGCATGATTCTTATGATTCTGTTTCTGTCCTGGTCATTTTAATGTGTGCATCACTCATTTTTCAAAACTACAGTGTCCCTCTTCTTACTTTCTCCTTAGCACTGCTGTTGTCCCAAACTCTTTTTAGCACGTTTCCTGCACTGGTCATCCAGATTAAAAAATTCACAATAATAACAACAGACTGTTTTCTTTCTCAGCTGGCAAAAAAAGAAATATCACATTTCTGAGTAAATAATATGCTGTCAGGTGGTTAAGAAAATAAGTATATCATCTATCATCAGAGCTTCTTTAAGTGATTTAAACTGCAACAATTTACTGTACTTTGACAGGTTAACCTGCTTAGGGGTTATGTTTTTCTTAAGTCTACTTCTCAAGTGCTTAATACATACACAAAGCCAAAAAGAGTAAGATTCCATACTGCAACACACCCTAAATAGATCAGAACCCCCCCCCAAAAAAAAAAATTCCAAGTAAAATAAAGGCATATCACATTTAGCAAGGCATATTGTTCTTCCTTACTCTTCAGTGCTCATTTTTATAAATTAATTGTAGTTTATATTATTGTTACATGCTGTAGCTTCTTTGAAACCAGACAGCTATAAACAAAATGATTCAAATATTGTACAGTATGTTAATAAACAAATTGCTAAATAGCTGCATAGAAATGACAGTTTGTGATGCGGTGGTAGTCATAGGACACTCATTATCACAGATATATGAAGCTAACAGTTGTAAATTATTGTACAACAACTGTGCTACTAGTTTACAGATTGTGACTGCTGTCATTTGGAAAATCTGTCATTCTATACCCGAGAAGAGTGGCCTGAAATTATTTTTTGTAATTTAAACTCATCTGCAAATACACAGTGGCATTGTCATTATACCCATCACTATTGCAGCCCATGCTTAGCATATTGTGAGTCTGTTCTGTATTTCCCAGATCAGTGTATTCACTGCATTTTTATTTTCATTTTTAGCAACAACATTAGCACAAAATATAGATAAAAAAGTAATTTTATTAAACATACCTTTCTGTGTGCATAATCACCTATAGCATAAAGTGCATATCCTTACATCCTGATGTTTCCTTTGTACAGTTAAATTGTCATATAACACTGGAGATACACATACAGCAAATAAGTAAAGGGGACTGTAATCCTAAATTAATCAGCAGTCACGCAACAGCACAGTACAGGTAATATGTTTAATTTAAATGTACATAGACTTACAGGGTGTGGCATACAAGACAACCAATAAAGCAAATAATGACTAATTTTGCTGTTGGCAGGAACACTACATGACATCAGAATGGCTAGGTTTCAGCATATACAACTGACTTTTCAAAAGATGTACGACAAAAGTAAAGAACGGACATAGACAGGAGAACGGCTACCTTATCTAGCCTTTTCACTCTTCCCTAGTTTTGATATTACTGCAGATTTTTTTAATTTCTAGCTTGTTACTCAACCTTTCAGCAAAATTCCATTATGAATATCTTACTCTTCTGCTTAAAATTTGTTCCAGGCATCTATCATTCCCTAGATGTAGGAATAACTCTTTAAGAGCTTTGGGACAGTCACATCTAACCTAATATAATTCTTCTTCATTCTAAAGACTCTTTCTTCAGATTAATTTTCTTCTCTAACTTTAATAAATATATTATCAGTATGTGTCTTTATTATCCAATCTACCCTTTCCTAATTTTACTATAATGAAATGTACATGTTTTGCACTATTTAGTGACCAATTCTATGCACTGCATTCACTCAGGATGTGCCCAATCTATAATAAAATTTGGTCTGTACAATAATAAAAAAAAAAAAAAAAAAAAGATTATCATAAGCATAAGTCAGTCATTTTTTTTTTCAAATCATGAATTATAAACCAAACAACAATAAGTAATTAAAAATAATATCAAAATGTATGTGAAATGTACTGTGTAATCATACAACAAATGTCACCTTCTTAATATAGCTCGGTAATTTTTGGAAACCTATACACTGCGCTCTACTGTATTTGCAAGAGTGCCTCCTTGTTTTAATTATTATGCAGCATAAATGACATTTTGTTCTATAATGAATTTGGGTAACCAGTAAAAATGTAAGTCCTACTGGTTTAACTCAACTACCTAGCTCCCAGATGTAAATGAACGCCTCTTCAGGGCACTGCATTGATATCATGACACTAAAGTCTTTATAGTAAACATAGGAATGCCTGCATGGGTAGGTATATGGGTTATACCCTGCCAAGAATAAAACAACCAGTCAGCTTCCAAAGCTTCATGTCACCCTCCACAAGCCCAAACTATCAGTCAGCTTGAGTTGAACTGACTAAAAAGACAAATTTGAGCACCAAGCCCTTTAGAGCTTTCATGCCAGCAAACAGTGGAAAGCCAAGTTCTGAAGTAACAATGCTAGAAAGAACAAAAATAAAACGTCCATTACACTGGTATAAACACCACACCAAAAAAAAGTGGGAAGGAGGGAGAGAGTGGCTACTGCAGCAGTGAGCATCTGAACATCTTCGCTTTTATAAATTTACTTCCACAACTGTACTGTGTTCATCATAGTGATCACTGCTGCATTAGCCTTAGCTATATGAGTAGATTACCCCAGCTGACTGCATTTAGGAGGTAGAATGAGAAGGGTCCAGTAGCCCATGGAGAATGGATGTAGTGAACATGATCTAGCCTTAGAGCAGGAATCAAGCTTACAGTGCTTTGTAAAAATATGTGCAGAGGACCAAGTTGAGCCTCTAAAAATCTTCTAGAATCCAGCCTTTTCCAAAAAGATATAAATGAAGCCAAGGCCCTAGAACAGTGACCTTCATTTTGCCAGGAACAGTATTGCTGTGGTGACTATAATGAAAGGTATGTCCTTCTTACCTTCACAAGAAATGAATAATTGATCTAAAGGACTGAAAGATTTAGTTCTGCCAAGATATTATTTGAGTTCCATAACCAAAAATGGTAGCCACTGCTGTGCAAAAGAAAAGTACAGTTGTGTACCTACCATAAATGTAGATGTTCGAGTGTATTCACTGTTGCAGTCATTACTCTTGGGTTATCCTGCTGGCAGGCGACCCGCAGTCGGCCAGAATTCAAAAGTCTAGGTCCGGCGTCGGTTGCTGTTGCCTCTTCCCTGACGTCAGTGCGCCAGGGGTATAAAAGATGCAACCAATGCCATTTTCTTCAGTTTTTCTTGCCCCAGATGTCAGGTGCCCCCAAGTTAGTAGGCTGAAAAAATATGCCAATAAAAAAGCATGCACAGAAATTACATTTCCTTCATCTACAAGCAAATACACCCAATAGGTTGTATAGGGTAGAGTAGTGCAGACAGACCCAGCGAAGAGAAAAGGGGGAAGGTGGGTGGGTAACCTGGACTGCAACAGTGAATACACTCGAACATCTACATTTATGGTAGGTACACAACTGTACTATGTTCATCATGTTTCACTATTGCAGTCATTACTCTTGGGTTGAATCCCAAAGCTGAGGATGGGTGGCTGGGCTAAATAGGATTAGGAGAGGCTAAGAGGCCCTGCAGGACTGCAGTGGCAAAGCCTGCTCTGGACTTAGAGTACAGAGGTAAGTGGTAGTGCTTTGTGAAGGTGTGCACTGAACTCCAGGTTGCAGCCTCCAAGATATCTTTGGTTGGTACTCCTTTGAGGAAGGCTGCTGAAGTGGCTGCTGCTCTGGTGGAATGAGGCCTGATGCCCTTAGGCACTGATTTGCCATGTTGAGAATAACAGAAACGGATGCAATGGCCTATCCATTTAGAAATAGTCTGTTTTGAGATAGCCTTTCTTTGTGATGCCATAGCATAAGACACTAAAAGTTGCTCAGTCTTCCTGAAGGCTTTAGTTCTGTCCAAGAAGAAGCGTAGCTGTCTGTGTATGTCCAAAGAATGCAGAATTTTCTCACCCTTGTTCTGTGGATTTGGATAAAAGGTAGGCAAGTGAATGGTTTGGTTGAGGGCCACACTGGACACCACTTTAGGCATAAATGTAGGGTTTGTTCTCAGAGAAACCCTGTCTGGATGAAAAATGAGGAAAGGTTCCACAGCCATGAGTGCTTGTAACTCCGAGACTCGCCTTGCAGAGGTTAATGCTAGGAGCAGAGCTGGTTTCCAGGATAAGAATTTTATATCTGCTGTTGATGCTGGCTCAAAAGAAGGTAGTGTGAGTTTTTCCAAAACATAATTGAGGTCCCAGGCTGGAATTGGTGCTCTCCTTGGAGGCCTAATGTTTTTGGCCCCTCTGAGGTACTGCCTTATTAAGGGATGTGAAAAAAGAGGTGGTTCCGTATTGTAATGGGCTGAAATGGCAGATGCGTGAATCTTAATTGATGAGAAGGAAAGGCCTTTGTTCAGCATCTCAGTTAAGTATTGTAAAATCTGAGGGATATTTGGTATGGATGTGTCAATGCCTTGTTCCTGGTTTCAAGCACAGAATCTTTTCCATTTGTCTGCATAAGATTTTCTAGTACTGGGCCTCCTGACCTCCAAGACAGCTTTTGAAAGAGGAGTGTTCTGAAAGGCTACAATATCTGCCATGCTGCCAGATTTAGGGTCCTGAGATGGCTGTGCAGGAGTTGATTGTTTTGTTGGGTCAGCAGGTGAGAAGATTGAGGGAATATCCATGCTGGACCTTGAGACAAGCTCCTTAGGCTTGAGTACCAGTGCTGGCGTGGCCAGTCTGGCGCAATCAGTATCATTTTTGGCTTCTCTTGTCTGACATTTAGGAGTACCCTGGGAAGGAGAGGCAGTGGAGGAAAGGCATATACTGTTAGATTTTTCCAGCTGAAGGATAGGGCGTCCACTTTCCATGCTTGCTTGTGATAAATCCTTGTGCAAAATCTCTGCAATTGGTAGTTGTGTAGGGAGGCAAATAGATCTATGTCTGGGCATCCCCATTTCCTTGTTCATAGGTTCATAGGTTCATACTAGGCTATCTGCCCTAGGGCATTTATAAGCCTAGCCAGAGTGTGTTTGGCTTTCGCCACCCATTTTAAATTAATTTTGCTATGCTCTTTTTCGAGGTTAGTATACTGTGCCTCTGTCTAACAGTGACACAGAAGTGATACCCATGGTAAACCTACGATCTCCCATCCACTCATCAAGATTCCTCTTGAAGAGAGTCAATGTGGGACTCTGCCTAACCTGGACTAGGATTTTATTCCAGAGTGAAGGGAGCCTCTGGGTTATGAATCTGTCCCTACAGCATGTCCTATTTATTTCAGTGCTGAGTTATCATGCTGAAGATTTGTGGATCCAGTTTCCATTCGTGGGGATCCGTGAGGTTTCTGCTTAGATCGTCTGCCAGAGTATTTGTTTTTCCTGGCAGGAATTGTGCTTGCAGGTGAACTTTGAAAGCCAATGCTGTGTCCCATAAGGTCAATGGTTGTCTGCAGAGGGGGTAGGAATGTGTACCTCCCTGTTTGTTTATGTACCACATGACCGTAGTATTGTCTGTCTTTATCAGTAATTGTCCTGGATGAAGCATGTCCTTGAAAGCTGTCAGGGCGTTTTGAACAGCTAGCATCTCTTTTTGATTGATGTGAAGATGCATCTGGTTTGCAGGCCATGTGCCCTGAATATGTTTTTCTGCCATGTGGGCCCCCCAGGCATAATCTGATGCATCCGTTGTCAGTGTTTGCCTGGCTGTGGGTAGACTGAATGGTAGACCCTTGTTGTGGTGACAGGCTTCTGACCACCATCGAAATTCCTGTTGTAGGCAGGGAATGAGTGCAATTACTGTCTCCAGGCTGTGGCAATGCTGAGTCCAAACACTTTTTAGATACCATTGTAGTTTCCTCATATGCAGTCTGGCATATGGAATTATTAGAAAGCAGGATGCCATGAAACCCAAGGCCTGCAGGATATTCCTTGCAGATAAGTGGGTTTTTGTTGCCAATGTTTTGAAGTAAGTAGTCAGATGTTTTGTTTGTCTGGCGTGAGATAAGCCATCTGGGCAGTTGTATTTAAGCTTGCGCCCAGGAATATTATCTCTTGAGAGGGCACTAGTTTTGGTTTCTTTTCGTTTACTGTGTACCCTAGGCCAATTAGTAATCTTTTCACAAACGCCAGATGATGTAGGAGAATATCTTTGTTCTCTGCTTGAATTAGGCAGTCGTCCAAGTAGGGATATATTTGAATTCTTTTTTGTCTGCAAAATGCAATTACTGGTGCCAGGCATTTTGTAAAGACCCTGGGCGCAGTAGATAAGCCAAAGGGCAGTGCAGAGAATTGGTAATGCATTGAGCCAGCTATGAATCTGAGGAATCTTCTGCAAGATTGTCTGATTGGGACATGCAGGTATGCCTCCTTTAGGTCCAAAGTTACAAGCCAAGCCTTCTTGCCCAGCATGGGTAGTAGCTGCTGTAGAGTCAACATCTTGAATTTTGGAACTTCCAGAAATGTATTCAGAATAGACAGGTCCAGTATTGATCTCCAGGTTTTGTCCTTTCGGGGTACTAGGAAAAGTCTGGAGTAAAATCCTTGCCCCTGCTCATGTTGTGGTACTTGCTGAATGGCCCTTATATCCATGAGGGCTGTAATTTGTTTTTGTGCCTCTGCCCAATGATTGTGTGGCAGGTCTGGCATACTTTTTGACCTTGGTAGAGTGTGAAAGTGGAACCTGTAGCCTTGGGACACTATGTTCAAGACCCATTTGCCTTGGGTAACCATTTGCCAATTTGGTGAAAAAAGTGCTAGTTTTCCCCCTAAGGGGGCTGCCAAAAGAGAAGTGCTTGGGTTTGGTAGAGGAAAGTCATTGAGACTGTTTCCTGTAAGGCTGTGATTTGTCTTCTCTGCTTTTGGAGGTAAGAGCACCCCATTGCTTTGGCCTGTATGTGCCTTGGGGTTGAGATCTGCCTCTGGGATACCTGTATCTGACTCTTTGAGGCCTGTCTGACACTGGAAAAGACCAATTTTTTGAAGGACAGTTTCTGCTGAACCTGGGTGGCTGTACTTGTAAGAAATCCTTGACTGTCTGCATGGATTTGGCTTTATCTTCCATTTTTTTCAACACCTGTTCTGCTTTAGTGCCAAACAAAGTATCATGCTGTAAAGGTGCATCCAGTAATTTTGCTTTAACATGATCAGGCAGATTCTGTTCCTTTAACCAAGCATGCCTTCTAATAACAGTACCTGTAACAGCGACCCTGCAGGAGGCCTCCAGTGAATCATAACCACATTGCAATGTATGCCTGCCCACTTGTTCAGTTGCATGCAATAAATCCAACAATTCCTTGTTTTCTGTATTTTCAGTATTTGTTGACAATTTCTGTTTAAGCAGTGACATTAAATATTGCTGATATTTAAGCATATGAAATTGACAACTTAAAGCCCTTACAGCCAGGGTAGCAGAGGTGTAGACTTTTTCCCCCCATCTGTCTAGAGACCTAGAATCCCTATCAGAGGGGACAGAGTTTTTTGCAGTGGAGGCTTTGACCCCTTTGGGACCCTGAGAAATAGGTTTTTGGGTCAGCAGCGAGGTTTTTGTATAGAAATTTATGGGAATCTGGGACCCTGTAGTATCTGTCTGGTTTGGCAGGTGCAGGGGGTAAAGAGTCAGGGGACAGGCCGGACTCTGAAAATACATCATCTACAATGTCTAGAACAGGTGGAATAGCAAGGTGTCTGTGCTGAGGAAGTAACAGAAAGTCCCTGAGCTTTTCTTAGAGTCAGAAAAATCCTGGCTTTCCCAGTAAAAATGCTCCCTCATGGTATGCAGGGTTTCCCCAAAAGAATAATCCTCTGGAGGAGAGGCTGAAGGAATGGATTCTTCAGCATCAGAATCCTCATAAGGAGGCATGGAGTAATCCTGTTCAGAAGAGGAATCAGAGGAAATAGAAACCTGATCAGAAGAAAGGTACTCTGTCTCTTGCCTAGGCCTTTTATCAGGATGGGATGGGAACCCCTGATTAAAGTAATTAGGTCTTCGGCCATTTTGAGCATCTGTTTTTTAGGCATAGAAGTTTGAGCAGGAGAATGCTGCACTTGTTTCTTTGTCTTTAGAGCTGCTTTAGTCTTTGTCTTTAAAGCTGAAGATGGCTTAATATATGGTTGTGTAGGTTTGAAGACACCCTCAAAAGCCGATGCCTGCTCAGCGGCTCCTGACCCATCTGAGGGAATGACTTCCGAGTGTCCAATACCTTGAGTATCCACAGGCCTGATCGGCTCCACCTGGGAGTTGGAAGCGGCCTGTGGCTCTGAGGTAGCGGGCGCCAGGGGCTGCGAAAGCACCTCACTGAGAACCGGTGACTGGCCTAGTAGAGGGTTCGTCATCGGTTTTGGACCTCGGATGCCTATCGTTTTCCTTGTCCTTGCGTTTTTTTGAAAACTCCGGTTGTCGGCTGGTCTGACGGCATTGTATAATTAAATCTTCGGCCAAAGTAATGAAATGCAAAATCAAACCGATGCTTAATAGTGCACTGGTTGAATCTAGCACAAAACCGACAGCTAGCAACTTTGTGATCAGGGCCCATGCAAGGAATACAGTAAGAGTGAAAATCCTTATGAGGTATTTGCTTCCCACAAGAAATACAATTGTTAACTTTTTCTGACATCAGACTGGAGCAAGAAAAAAGTCTCCCCAATGGGGTACTTAGCTTTAATGAAGACTTTGGTTCTGAAATTCGAAAATCTCAGGAGTCGGCCGACCGGCACTTGTTAACTGCTTCTGCTTCGGGCACCGTGCGGCAAGAAAGACTGAAGAAAATGGTGTCGGTTGCATCTTTTATACCCCTGGCGCACTGACGTCAGGAAAGAGGCGACAGCAACCCACGCCGGACCTAGACTTTGGAATTCTGGCCGACTGCGGGTCGCCTGCCAGCAGGATAACCCAAGAGTAATGACTGCAACAGTGAAACACGAACATCTACCAATAAATAAATAAAATACACAGCAACCACAAAGACCACAAAAAAAATTCAATGTCTGTGATGACCACAAAGTCCAAGAAAAACACTGTGACTCAAAACCATAATAAACAAAGGTTTTAATAATCTTCAGTTTGGCACTTTCATTCATTACTGGAACTTTTTTTCTAAGCAAGTAGTCATCTATAAGAGATACATAGATGACTTGATTTTTGTATGCAAAGGGGAAACAGGTGATTTTGAGAAATTCATGGCAAATTTGGAAAGCAACAGTTTTGGTCTGTCATTTACCTTTACGATCCATAGGGAGGTCATACAATCTTTGGAGTTGGAATTTTATATTGGTTTCAATAGTACTGTTCATTTCTGGCCATATTTCAAAGAAAGTGTGGCTAATAATTTTCTTTTAGATTCAAGTATGCACCCCCCTCACCTGTTAGATTCCCTCCCCTAGGGGGAATATAAACATATTTTTAATAATACATATGACAAGAATATCACTCAGGAGGAATATTTTAAGGTGAGAAATAAATCATCCAGAGGTTATGGGGTGGATTTATTGTTAAGGATGGAAAACAGAGTATTGGGTATTTGTGATAGTGCCAGGGCATTTGATAAAAAGGTGGAAAGAGATAAACAGGTTCATAAGGAAGAGGATATAGGCAGAGAGGATAAAAGAATATTTTCTGTTAGTAGGTTTTCCCCTTTTTCAGAAATGCTAAGCTGTTTGGTTAGGAAATTTTGGCCCATTATAACTCAAAGGGACACTACCCATGGTTTGTTTCCAGAGAAGTTATTTTTTCATATAGCAGATTTTCAGACTTGAAGGAGCTACTGAACAGCAGCAGCAAAAAAGTGATCATTGGTAATCAGGTGGGTTGTTTCACACATTCAAGATGCAATGTTTGCCCTATAATAAGAAACTTGAATGACACTAAGATCAATAATAGGGTCTATAAAGCCATGTATAAATGTAATTGTTGTTCTAGCGGGGTTGTTTACATCATAGGATGTGGGTGTTCTCCAGTTAAGTGGTACATTGTGCAAACTAAAACACAAGTTAAGAAACACATTCTGGAACATTTAGGGGGCATTAGACATAGCAGATTAGATAGTCTAGTTGCCCTTCATTTTTGGAATTATCATGAGGGATCAGATTCCACTTTGTTCTTTAGTGTAGTAGCTAAGCCCAGTCATCACCATGGAGAGATGTTTAAGAACACATTATTAGCCTTGGAAACCATTTTCATCATTAATTTTATTACTCTACACCCGCTGGGTTTAAATTTGGAGTTGAATCTTAATGTCTAATACGTATGGGAAACAGTGGAGGTAATACATGATTTTTCTAAATATGTCTTGTATCACTTTAAGGATGCATGCATTGTTAACATGGTGTTGACTGTATTTCTGGTGTATAATTTAACCCTTGAAGGGTAAGCCGAGGTACCAGGAGGCACCAGTAAAGTTTTTTTGCAGTCAAGAAGGCTCTTGAGTTTGTTTTAGTCATTACTGGAACTTCATCAGAAAGTACAGTTTTGTACCTACCATAAATGTAGATGTTAGAGTGTTGACACTGCTGCAGTCATCACACTTGGGTTATCTGCAGTCAGGCGGTCCCGCAGTCGGCCCGAGTTCCAAAGTCTTGGTCCGGCGTCGGTTGCAGTCACTTCTTCCCTGACATCAGTGCAACAGGGGTATAAAAGAGGCAGCTGACGCCATTTTCTTCAGTTTTTCTTGCCCCAGATGTCAGGTGCCCCCAAATAGAAAGGCAGTACATAATTCTATGCAAACATACCTTAGCAGGAAAACAATAGTAATAGTTGTAAGCAAATACACCATACAGAAATACATCAACTTGATAGTATACAAACAGAGTTCTAAATAAAACCCTGGTATGAAGAGGGGATGGAGGGAGGGTAACCTGGACTGCAGCAGTGTCAACACTCGAACATCTACATTTATGGTAGGTACAAAACTGTACTATGTTCATCGTGTTACACTGCTGCAGTCATCACACTTGGGTTGAATCCCAAAGCTATGGCTGGGTGTCTGGTACTAAACCGGGTTAGAAGAAGCTAGTATGCCCTGTAGAACTCCAGTGGCAAAGCCAGCTCTGGTTTTTGAGTATAATGGTAAGTGGTAGTGCTTGGTAAAGGTGTACACTGAACTCCCAAGTTGCAGCCTCCAAAATGTCCTTGGTTGGTACCCCTCTGAGAAAGGCTGCTGAGGTTGCTGTAGCCCTGGTGGAATGGGACCTAATGTTAACAGGTACAAGTTTCCCATGGTAAGTGTAGCAGTAGCGGATACAATGTGCTATCCATTTAGAAATAGTTTGTTTTGAAATAGCCTTTCCTTGTGAACCTGCACCATAGGATACAAAGAGTTGGTCAGATTTACTGAAAGTCTTTGTCTTATCCAAATAGAAACGTAATTGTCTATGAATGTCCAAAGAGTGAAGGAGCCTTTCTCCTTTATTCTGGGGGTTTGGATAAAAAGTGGGTAAATGAATGGTTTGATTCAGAGCCACAGTGGATACAACCTTTGGCATAAAGGAAGGGTTAGTTCGTAAGGAAACTCTGTCTTGATGAAAAATGATGAAGGGCTCCACTGCCATTAGGGCCTGTAGCTCGGAAACTCTTCGTGCTGAGGTAATTGCCAGCAGCAAGGCTGTTTTCCAGGACAAATACTGTAGATCTGCTGAGAAAGCTTGTTCGAAAGGAGGCAGTGTTAGTTTTTCCAAAACAAAGTTGAGGTCCCAAGTTGGGAGTTGGAGGTCTTCTATTCTTAGCCCCTCTGGGGTACTGCCTTAGTAAAGGATGTGAAAATATGGGAGGATCCATATTGTAATAAGCTGAAATGGCTGAAGCATGGATCTTAATGGAATAAAAGGAAAGGCCTTTGTGCAGCATCTCAGTTAAATATTGCAGTATCTGAGGGATATTTGGGATTAAAGGATTTTGGCCTTTAGCCTGGTTCCAAGCGCAGAATCTTTTCCATTTGTCTGAGTAGGTTTTCCTGGTGCTGGGCCTTCTGGCCTCCAAAATGACATCCTTAGAGAGAAGTGTTGATTGATTATTTAAGTTATTTTCCATGCAGCCAAATTTAAAGTCCTGAGCTGACCATGAAGGATCTGAGTGTTTTGTTGAGTCAGCAGGAGTGGAAATTGAGGCAAAATCCATGGCCTTGTGCCATGTTCCTTAATATTGGGTACCAGTGTTGGCGTGGCCATTCTGGAGCAATTAGGATCATTTGTGGCCTCTCTGATCTGGCTTTCAATAACACCTTTGCCAGTAGAGGTAGTGGAGGGAAGGCATAGACTGTTAATTTTTTCCAACTGAATGATAGGGCGTCCACTTTCCAAGCCAGTGAGTGGTATGTCCTTGTGCAACATTTTTGTAGTTGGTTGTTTTGAGGGGTGGCAAACAGATCTACGTCTGGCCTTCCCCATTTTTGAGTTATCATTGTGAATACTTGTGTATCTAGTCTCCATTCGTGAGGATCCATGATATTTCTGCTTAGCTCGTCTGCCAATGTGTTTTCTTTTCCTGGCAGGAATTGTGCTTGCAGCTGGACATGATAAGTCAGTGCTGTGTTCCATAAGGACATTGCTTGTCTGCATAAGGGGTAGGAATGTGTTTCCCCTTGTTTGTTTATGTACCACATTACTGTGGTGTTGTCCGTCTTTATTAGCAGTTGTCCTGGATGTAAGAGGTCCTTGAAAACTGTCAGGGCATTTTGCACAGCTAGTATCTCCTTTTGATTGATGTGCAGATGCATTTGTTCATAGGTTCATAGGTTCATAGGTTCATACTAGGCTATCTGCCCGAGGGCAGCCCCTAGCTTTTCGTTGCTTCGCCCACCCTTTAGTATGGGGGAACTATACCCATTTTGCTGTGCTGCCTCTGTCGAGCAGTGACACTGAGGTAATCCCTGGGGTATATCTGCGATCTCCCATCCATTGGTCAAGATTTCTCTGTTCTGCAGACCATTTGCCCTGTATGCAGTGTCCTGCCATGTGTGCTCCCCAGGCGTAGTCCGATGAGTCTGTTGTTATTGTATGCTTTGCTGTAGGTAAGGCAAAAGGCTGACCCTTGTTGAGGTGACATGCTTCAGCCCACCATAGAAACTCCTTATGAAGGCAGGGAATGAGTGGTATTGTTGTTTCCAAGCTGTGGCTGTGTTGAGTCCATACACTTTTTAGGTACCATTGTAATTTCCTCATATGCAGTTTGGCATATGGAATTAGTAGTATGCTGGATGCCATGAACCCCAGGGCCTGCAGGATTTTCCTTGCAGGGAGCTGGGTTAATGTTGCCATCATACTGAAATACTGAGTCAGTTGTTTTTGCTTGTCCGGCGTGAGATAAGCCATCTGGGCCATTGTATTTAAGCTGGCACCCAGGAATATTATCTCCTGTGAGGGCACTAGTTTTGATTTCTTTTCATTCACTGTGTACCCCAGGCAACTTAGTATTTTTCTTACAAAAGCCAGATGTTTTAAAAGAATGTCCTTGCTTTTTGCTTGAATAAGGCAATTGTCCAGATATGGATATATTTGAATTCCTCTTTGTCTGCAGTATGCAATTACTGTTGCCAGGCATTTCGTGAATACTCTGGGTGCAGTAGATAAGCCAAAGGGCAGTGCAGAGAATTGGTAATGCACTGTGCCTGCAATAAATCGGAGGTATCTTCTGCAATTTTGTCTGATTGGGACATGCAGGTATGCCTCCTTGAGGTCCAGCGTTACTAGCCAAGCTTTCTTGCCCAGCATGGGAAGAAGCTGCTGAAGAGTGAGCATCCTGAATTTGGGTACCTCCAGATATGTGTTTAGAATTGAGAGGTCTAAATGGGTCTCCAGGCTTTGTCCTTTCGTGGAACCATGAATAGTATTGAATAAAATCCTTGTCCTTGCTCCTGTGTAGGTACTTCTTGAATGGCTCTCATGTCCATGAGAGCTGCTATTTGTCTTTGTGCCTCTGCCCATTGTTTTGGTGGCAGATTTGGCATTCCTCTCATCCTTGGTAAAGTATGAAAGTAGAATCTGTAGCCTTGAGATACAATATTTAGAACCCATTTGTCTTTTGTAATGGTGTGCCAGTTTCTTGAAAATAGTGCTAGTTTTCTGCCCAACGGTGCTGCCAGAGCAGCTTTGCTTGGCAGACGGAGTGGAAAGTCATTGTGATTGTTTTCTGAAAGGTTGAGATCTATCTTCTCCCCCTCTGTGAGTTGCAGCTGGCCATTGTCTAGGCCTGTAGGAGCCTTGTGGCTGACCTCTGCCCCTAGGGCATCTGTATTTACCTCTCTGTGGTCTGTCTGAAGCAGGAAATGACCCGTTTTTTGTTGGCCAATTTCTGCTGAAACGAGGGGCTTGTACTTGCAAAAAATCTTTGACTGTCTGCATAGATTTAGCCTTTTCCTCCATTTTCTTTAAAACTTCCTCTGCTTTAACTCCAAATAAAACATCCTTCTGTAAAGGAACATCCAATAATTTAGCTTTAACATGTTCTGGTAAAGTTTGCTCTTTTAACCAAGCATGTCTACGTATAACCGACCCTGTGACAGCAGCTCTACAAGACGCTTCCAAAGAATCAAATCCACATTGCAAAGTATGCTTTCCCACATGTTCTGCTGCATGCAACAAATCCTGCATTTCCTTAAAATCAGGTTGTTCTGAATGAATGAGCATTGTCTGTTTTAATTGAGATATCAAATATTGCTGGTACTTTAGCATGTGAAACTGACAATTCAAAGCTCTCATAGCTAAAGTGGCAGAAGTATACACTTTTCTCCCCCGTCTGTCTAGTGCTCTTGAATCTCTTTCCGAAGGAAATGGATTTTTAGCAATAGAGGCCTTAACCCCTTTGAGGCCCTGGGAAATGGTTTCTGGGTCTGCAACAGGGCTTTTATATAAAAATTTATGTGAGTCAGGAACCCTGTAATACCTGTCTGGTTTAGTTGGTGCAGGAGGCAATGAATCTGGGTTAAGGCTAGATTCTGAATAAACATCATCCAAAATGTCTAAAACAGGAGGGATAGCAAGAGGTCTGTGCTGAGGTAGAAGAAGGAACTCACGGAGTCTTTTCTTTGAATCGCAGTAATCTTGGCCTTCCCAGTGGAAATGTTCCCTCATGGTGTACAAACTTTCCCCAAAAGAGTAGTCTTCTGGTGGAGATGTTGAGGGTATAGACCTCTTCAGCATCAGAATCTTCGTAAGAAGGAAAGGAGTAATCCTGTTCCTCAGAGGAAGCTGAGGAAATGAACACTTGGTCTGAGGAAGGGTAGTCTTCCTCCTGTCTAGGCCTTTTGTCTGGAGGGGGATGGGAGCCAATGATAAGGGTAATTAAATCTTCAGCCATCTTAAGCATTTGTTTCTTAGGCATAAGGCCCTGTACAGGAGTCTGCTGAACAGGCTTCCTTACCTTTAAAGGGGTCTTTAATTTAGCATAGGACTTAAGGTAAGTGTAGTCGGTCTAAAGATGCCTTCAGTAACCGAAGGCCTGTCTACAACCTCAGATTCCCCTTCGGGACTGACGTCCACTGGGCCTAAAGGTACAGGATCCTGAAGCCTAGCAATCTCGGTCTGGCAGGCCGTCTGTAGTTCCAAATCTGCGGTCGTCAGGGGCTGCGTAGGCGCCTCGCTGAAAACTGGAGAA
The DNA here is from genome assembly GCF_019279795.1 of Protopterus annectens. Lineage (NCBI taxonomy): Eukaryota > Metazoa > Chordata > Ceratodontiformes > Protopteridae > Protopterus > Protopterus annectens. The sequence goes on from NC_056735.1 coordinate 1,781,454,250, forward strand.
CCAGCGACTGGGCTAGCAGAGGCCTCGGTATCTGGTCTGGACATCGGCTGCCTGTCTTTATCTTTGCGTTTTTTGTGCATTCCGGTAGTCGGTTGCTCCGACGGCATGTTGTAATCAAACTTTCTACCAAAATAATGTTGGGCAAATTCTGCCCGACGCTTAATAGTACGTTTGTTAAACCTAGCACAAAACCGACAACCAGTGACGTCGTGGTCTGGGCCTAGGCAAGGAATACAGTAAGAATGAAAATCCTTATGAGGTATTTGCTTCCCACAAGAAATGCAATTATCAACTTTGTCTGACATCGGTCTGAGGCAAGAAAAGTTTCCCCAATGGGGCACTTAGCTTTATAGAAGACTTCGGTCTGAAATTCGATTGGAAAATCTCAGGAGTTGGCCGACCGGCACTTGCGAACGGCTTCTGCTTCGGGCACCGCGCAGCAAAAAAGACTGAAGAAAATGGTGTCGGCTGCCTCTTTTATACCCGTCGCACTGACGTCAGGGAAGAAACGACTGCAACCGACGCCGGACCAAGACTTTGGAACTCAGGCCGACTGCGGGACCATCTGACGGCAGATAACCCAAGTGTGATGACTGCAGCAGTGTAACACGGTGAACATCTGGAGAACAAACAAACAAAAAAAAAGTACAGTTGTGTACACTTACCATAAATGTAGATGTTCCGAGTGTATTCACTTGGGTTATCCTGCTGGCAGGCTACCCTCAGTCATCCTGAATTCCAAAATCTAGGTCCGGCATCAGTTGCTGTCACCTCTTCCCCGACGTCAGTGCGCCAGGGGTATAAAAGATGCAGCCGACGCCATTTTCTTCAGTTTTTCTTGCCCCAGATGTCAGGTGCCCCCAAAAGGATAGGCTAAAAATATGCCAATAAAACATGCATGCACCAAAATGTATAATATCTTCATCTACAAGCAAATACACCACATAGGTTGTATGGGTTAGAGAAGTGCAGCTAGGGTGCAGCGAGGATATGGGGGATGGTGGGTGGGTAACCTGGACTGCAAAAGTGAATATACTCGAACATCTACATTTATGGTAAGTGTAAACAACTGTACTATGTTCTTCGTGTTTCACTGTTGCAGTCATTACACTTTGGTTGAATCCCAAAGCTATGGTTGGGAGGCTGGAGCTAAAAAGCATTAGGAGCAGCTATGAGGCCCTGCAGAACTGCAGTGGCAAAGCCTGCCCTGGATTTAGAGTAGAGTGGTAAATGATAGTGCTTTGTAAAGGTGCCCACTGAACTCCAGGTAGCAGCCTCTAAAACGTCTTTGGTTGGTACTCCCCTGAGGAAGGCTGCTGCTCTGGTTGAATGTGGCCTAATGCCCTTAGGCACTGGCTTGCCATGTTGTGAATAGCAGAAACAAATGCAGTGGCCTATCCACTTTGAAATAGTCTGCTTTGAGATAGCCTTTCCTTGTGATCCTGCAGCATATGCCACTAGTAGTTGCTCTGTCTTTCTGAAAGCTTTGGTTCTGTTCAAGTAGAAGTGTAGCTGTCTGTGTATGTCCAAAGAATGCAGAATTCTCTCCCCCTTATTCTGTGGGTTTGGATAAAAAGTAGGCAGATGAATAGTTTGGTTAAAGGCCACACTGGACACTACCTTAGGCATAAATGTCGGGTTTGTCCTCAGAGAAACCCTGTCTGGATAAAAAATGATGAAAGATTCCACAGCCATGAGTGCCTGTAGCTCTGAGACTCATCTTGCAGAGGTGATTGCTAGGAGCAGAGCTGTTTTCCAAGATAAAAACTTTATATCAGCTGTAGTGGCTGGCTCAAAAAGAGGCAGGGTGAGTTTTTCCAAAACATAATTGAGGTCCCATGCAGGTATTGGTGATCTCCTTGGAGACCTTAAGTTTTTGGCTCCTCTGAGGTACTGCCTTAACAAGGGATGAGAAAAGATTGGTGGCTCTGTATTGTAATGAGCCAAAATGGCAGAGGCATGAATTTTAACTGATGAAAAGGATAGGCCTTTGTCCAGCATCTCAGTTAAGTATTGCAAAATCTGAGGAATATTTGGTACAGCTATGTCAATTCCTTGTGCCTGTTCCAAGAACAGAATCTCCTCCATTTTCCAGCGTAAGATTTCTGGTACTAGGCCTTCTGGCCTCCAAAATGACATCCATTACAGCTTTAGTGAGAGGCGTGTTTTGTATCACTACATTATCTGCCATGCTGCCAGATTTAAGGTCTTTAGTTGGCTGTGCAGGATCCGATTGTTTTGTTGGGATAGTAGATGAGGTATTTGAGGCAAGGTCCAAGCCGGACATTGAGACAAGTTCCTTAGGATTGGGTACCAGTGCTGGCGGGGCCAGTCTGGGACAATCAGTATCATCTTTGGCTTCTCTTCTCTGACCTTTAGGAGTAACTTGGGGAGGAGAGGCAGTGGAGGAAAGGCATATACTGCTAAGCTTTTCCAGCTGAAAGATAGGGCATCCACTTTCCATGCTTGTCTGTGATAAGTCCTTGTGCAGAATTTTTTTAGTTGGTAGTTGTGAGGAGAGGCAAATAGATCTATATCCGGGCATCGCCATTTCCTTGTTATCATGCTGAAGACTTGTGGATCCAATTTCCACTAGTGGGGATCCATGAGGTTTCTGCTTAGTTCGTCTGCCAGAGTATTTATCTTTCCTGGCAGGAATTGTGCCTGCAGATGTCCTTCGTAAGTCAATGCTGTGTCCCACAAAGTCATGGCTAGTCTGCAAAGGGGGTAAGAATGAGTGCCTCCCCGCTTGTTTATATACCACATGACCGTGGTGTTGTCTGTCTTTATCAGTAGTTGTCCCGGATGAAGTAGGTCCTTGAAGGCTGTCAGGGCATTCTGAACAGCTAGCATCTCTTTTTGATTGATATGTAGATGCATTTGGTTTGTGGACCATGCACCTTGAATACATCTTCCTGCCATGTGGGCCCCCCCCCCAGGCATAATCTGATGCATCTGTTGTTAATGTCTGCCTGGCGGGGGGTAAAGTGAATGGCTGTCCCTTGTTCTGGTGACAAGCCTTCGCCCTGTGAAACTCCTGTTGCAGGCAGGGAATGAGGGTAATTATTGTTTCCAGGCTGTGGCAATGTTGAGTCCAAACACTTTTTAGGTACCATTGAAGTTTCCTCATATGCAGTCTCGCATATGAAATTAGTAGAATGCAGGATGCCATGAAGCCCAAAGCCTGCAGAATTTTTTTTGCAGATAACTGGGCCTTTGTTGCCAACAGGTTGAAATAGGTAGTCAGTTGCCTTTGTTTGTCTGGCGTGAGATAAGCCATCTGGACAGTTGTATTTAAGCTTGCACCCAGGAATATTATCTCTTGAGAGGGTACTAGTTTTGATTTCTTTTCATTTACTGTGTACCCTAGGCCTGTTAGAAATCTCTTTACAAAAGCCAGATGCTGCAGTAGAATGTCATTGTTCTCTGCTTGAATGAGGCAGTCGTCCAAGTAAGGATATATTTGTATTCCTCTTTGTCTGCAGAATGCAATTACTGGTGCCAGGCACTTTGTGAAGACCCTGGGCACAGTAGATAAGCCAAAGAGCAGTGCAGATTGGGACATGCAGGTATGCCTCTTTTAGGTCTAAAGTCACAAGCCAAGCCTTCTTGCCCAGCATGGGCAGAAGTTGCTGTAGAGTCAACATTTTGAATTTTGGTATATCTAGAAATGTGTTTAGAACTGATAGGTCCAGTATTGGTCTCCAGGTCTTGTCCTTTCTTGGTACCAAGAACAGTCTTGAATAAAATCCTTGTCCCTGCTCTTGCTCTGGTACTTGTTGAATGGCCCTCATGTCCATGAGGGATGAGACTTGCTTTTGTGCCTCTGCCCATTGATGTTTTGGCAGGTCTGGCCAACCGTTTGTCCTTGGCAGGGTATGGAAGTGAAACTTGTAGCCTTATGACACTATGTCTAGGACCCATTTGTCCTGGGTTATTATGTGCAAGTTGTGAGAAAAAAGTGCTAGTTGTCCCCCTAAAGGTGCTGCCAGAAGATAAGTGCTTGGTGCAGGCGGGGAAAGTCATTGAGACTGTTTCCTGTATAGCTGTGATTTGTCTTCTCCACTTTTGGAGGTAGAAGCACCCCATTGTTTAGACCTGTATGAACCTTGGGGCTGGGATCTGCCTCTTGGGCATCTGTATCTGCCCCTTTGTGGTCTGTCTGACACTGGAAAGGACCAATTCTTTGTAGGCCAGTGTCTACTAAACCGTGGGGAGACTGAACCTATAAGAAATCCTTAACCATTTGCATAGATTTAGCTTTGTCCGCCATTTTCTTTAACACCTCTTCTGCTTTAACACCAAACAAAGTATCATGCTGTAATGGGGCATCTAATAATTTTGCTTTGACATGATCAGGCAGACTTTGTTCCTTTAACCAAGCATGCCTCTTGATGACAGAACCTGTAACAGCGGCTCTGTAGGAGGCCTCCAAAGAATCAAAACCACATTGCAAAGTATGCTTTCCAACTTGTTCAGCTGCATTCAATAAATCCTGCATTTCTTTGTTTTCTGCACATTCAGAATTTGTCAACATTTTTTGTTTAAGCAGTGACATAATATATTGCTGATATTTGAGCATATGAAACTGACAATTTAAAGCCCTTATAGCCAAGGTAGCGGAAGTGTAAATCTTTTTTCCCCATCTGTCCAATGCCCTAGAATCCCTCTCAGAGGGGGTAGGGTTTTTTGCAGCGGAAGCCTTGACCCCTTTGGGATCCTGAGAGAGAGTTTCTGGGTCAGCAGCAGGGTTTTTGAAAAGGAATTTATGACAGTCAGGAACCCTGTAGTACCTGTCCGGCTTAACAGGAGCTGGAGGTAAGGAGTCAGGGGTCAGACTGTGCTCTGAAAATACATAATCAACAATGTCTAACACAGGTGGAATAGCTATTGGCCTGTGTTGTGGTAGTAAAAAGAAAGTCTCTGAGCCTTTTCTTACATTCTGAAAAATCTTGGCTCTCCCAGTGGAAATGCTCCCTCATGGTATGCAAGGTTTCCCCAAAAGAGTAATCCTCAGGAGGAGAGGCTGAAGGGATAGATTCTTCAGCATCAGAATCCTCATAGGGAGGAAGTGAGTATTCCTGATCAGAAGAGGAATCAGATGAAATGGAAACCTGATCTGAAGATTCATATTCTGTTTGTTCAATTAAGTGTTTACTTAAACTAAAGGCTTTAGAACGTTAAATGTATTTTAATTAATTCTCTTAGTATTCTGTTATTTATTATAATATTGTATATGTGGTTAAGCAACATATTTATTTTTATACGATTTAAATTGAAGTTAAATTGTATTTAAACCAAGGAATTTTAAACAAGATGGAATTATGTTATCTATAGTGTTTTGTTTGTTGTACACAGTTAGGTAAGATTTATTTTGGAATAGCAGGTTGCTTTAAAAGTTAGGGTAAGTTTTTTAACTGTACTAATTGTTGGTTAATGATCAATTATGGTTTCTTAATAGGGTAACCTATTTATTTGGGTTTTTTAATGCTGTTTTGTCTGAAGAAGTGCACTAAGGTGTGGTGCATGAAAGCACTAACGTTTATATTAAATCTTTTTGGATTGGTCTGTGTTTTGCCACTTTATTCTTCTTTTTCTCAGTTTAGTGTTTCATTTGTTTTATATTTTGTCTCTTGCCTAGGCCTTTTATCAGGTGGGGGATGGGAACCCCTGATCAAAGTAATTAAGTCTTCGGCCATTTTGAGCATCTGTTTTTTGGGCATGGAGACCTGTCCATGAGGTTGTTGTACTTGTTTCTTTGTCTTTAAGGGTGCTTTAGTCTTTGCCTTTGAAGCTGAAGTCATTTTAATGTATAACTGAGTTGGTCTGAAAACACTCTCTGAAGCCGATGCCTGCTCAGCGGCTCTGGACCCATCTGAGGGAATAGTCTCCGAAGGTCCAATACCTTGAGCTTCCAGTGGTCTAGGCGACTCCATGTGGGAGTCAGTAGTGGCCTGCGGGTCTAAAGTAGTGGGCATCAGGGGCTGCGAAGGTGCCTCACTGAGAACTGGCGAACCAGCGACTGGCTTAGAAGAAGCCCCGTTGTCGGTTTTGGACCTCGGATGCCTGTCCTTTTCTTTTTCTTTGCATTTCTTGTGAATTCTGGTAGTCGGATGGCTATCCGACGACATCGTGTAATTAAATCTTCTGCCAAAATAGTGTAATGCAAAATCGTACTGACGCTTAATAGTGAGTTGGTTAAATCTAGCACAAAACTGACAACTAGCAACGTCATGGTCAGGGCCTAAGCAAGGAACACAGTAAGAATGAAAGTCCTTATGAGGTATTTGCTTCCCACAAGAAATACAATTATTAACTTTTTCTGACATCGGTCTGGAGCAAGAAAAAAGTTTCCCCAACGGGGTACTTAGTTTTTAATGAAGACTTTGGATCTGAAATTCGAACACGAAAATCTCAGGAGTCAGCCGACCGGAACTTGCAAACTGCTTATGCTTCGGGCACTGTGCGGCAAGAAAGACTGAAGAAAATAGCGTCGGCTGCATCTTTTATACCCCTGGCACACTGACGTCAGGGAAGAGGCAACAGCAACCGACGCTTGACCTAGACTTTGGAATTCAGGCCGACTGAGGGTAGCCTGCCAGCAGGATAACCCAAGTGTAATGACTGCAACAATGAAACACAAAGACCAGCTTTAAATTTACAAAAATAGTGATGTCACAAACTAAATAACCAGTATCAATCTAGGTTTAATTAAACACCTAATTAAACTGGTTGTAAATGGGCCTACCCTATGAATATTACACTATTAAAAAAATCATACAAAAATTATTTTTTAGAAAAAAATGACATATTGTACCTAAATAATATACATCAATAAATCATTCCATTAGTAACATGTATAATGCATATACTATAATTTTGCAGTCTGCATCCTAAGAACATTATTTAAAGACACATGGTCATTCAACCCTGGGGCAACAGTGGCATTCAATTTGAGTCGTCATTACAACTCTTTATATTCTAAGGTACAATCCCAGGGTCCCAATCTTGTTTTTTATTTGTTTATCTTCTCTAACACTGTGAACTTAAAGCCAAACTCATTTACACCACCACAATCAGCGAGTGTCTAAAAAAGGCATTATTCAATTTTTCTTAATAATATCATAACAATGTTCATACATCCTTCTTCTCAAAGATGTTCTGTCTTCCCAATGTAGAAGGATCTACAAATCTGACATAGTGCAACATAAACCATCCCAGGGCTTCCACAATTGGCCTCACTTCCCAACTGTATACTACTGTTCCACAAATATTTAATAAGCATAGTATAACCTTCAAAATATATTAGCACTGGTTACATTCCCCACACCTTTTAGTGCCAAACACTTTACTGCCATCACTTACTTTCAATTCCTTACTACCCTTTTCAAATTTGTTCTTTAGGTTGACACCTACTTTATATATAAATAAAGGCTTAGGACCTTAGATTGCAGCTAAATCATCATCAGACCTGAAAATACTCTAGTTTCTACTGATCACCTCCTTAATTTGATTGTCAATTGATATTTTTAGACACAGCTGCACTGTTTTCTGTATCAATAATTGTGTTGTACTGGCAGTAGTCACACTTATTTACAGGTGTATTACCTTTTCCATACGTCAAAAACTCTGTTCACTGTTTCTATTATTATAAGTGCTATTTGTGTTTTTATCAAAATGTAGGTATTGTACATATCACTGTGGAGTTTTTCTCCCTGGGACTCCACTGAAAATGGGCACTTTTTGGCCCAGGGGACCTTCCCAGTAAACAAATGCAATAAATAAATATAAATAAATAAGGTGAGAACCCCCTCCAAAACTTAAACTCATAGCTTTTTTTACAACCACCAACCTTTTGAGTCCCACAATTGACACTTTTAGCCTCCTCACCCCATTCATGATACTCAATAAGGGTCTAAAATCACTCATTCATCTTACGAATACATCTTCCATAATTTTATTAACCATCTTTGAGGTGTACCCCCATTCCAAGATTGTATTCAATAATTTCAACTTTTCCATAACTTCATCTATAAATGGTGATAAATGTACTTCCTTTGCCCTCTCTGCCTCTTGCTCATTCTTGTCTCCCTCTTCCTCTTTCCCTTCCCTGGAAGTCGCTCCCATAAAGTGGTAATGATAGTCCTGTGGAAATCCCTCCATATAACTTGTTTGTGGACTAACATCTTGGATCCTCTTGTAGAGAAATCTAAGACAGAGTACTGAAAATGAGATCCAGACACACAGAACCTTAAGAAACGACAGACGTCTGGATGAACAGGCATGTGATAATAAGTATCTTTAAACCTAATGTTACCATAAAACTTAAATGAAGAAGAAGAAGAAGTAATATCTTGGGAAGTGACAGCATTTTGAACTTGAGCACTATCACAAACAAGTTTAGGAAAGAAAGATCCAGAACTAGTCTCTAAGCATCTTCCTTCTTTAGCACTAAAAACATCACTGAAGAAAAACCTTTCCCAGGCTTGGGAATGAGGAACAGGTTCTATCACTCCATGGGACAGCATGTTTTGAAGGACAGGGGAATATAAAGGCATCTTGTGTGGTGGATAAGGCACTACCCCCTGGAAAGGATGTATTTCCTCCCACTGCCATCTGTCCTTGATGAATGACCTTCAGAACTCATTTTGTGCGAGGCTCACAGCAGCCATATCCTTTGATTATCCCTTAGAAAATACGGAAAAGGAGGGCTGAAAAATCTTATGAATTTCTTGGATTCAACTTACCCTTTTCACATTTTTTGATAACTTCTGTAACAGAGGAGCCAAAAACTACATCTCTAGCCAAAGAAAAATTTAAAAATCAAATCTTTCACATCATCTGGGAGGTTCTAAGACAGCAGCTAGGCAAATCTCCTCAAAACAGCACCAGTGGCCATAGCCCTAGAATAAGTATCACATATTCCTCACAAGAAGAAACTGCCAACAAACATTCCCCATCCTTTCACAATTAGTCAGAATAAACTAACATATGAGGCTGACAACTCAAAATTCATTAAATCAAAGCTGCAGAAGCATACTCTATTTCCTTCTCAGAAAGGGCAGGATTGTAATTAATTACGTGTTTATCAGTAGCAGGATTAAGTAAAGCTATAGCTGCTGGGTCAGGTTTGGGAAGAGTGTATAAAATCTTAAAAGGCTGAGGGACTTTATAAATTCTGCCTTTTAGGGGTAGCAGGCTAACTATCAAGAAAATTGAAGGCAGTGGCACACACATCCTCCAGAGCTGACAGAACTGTGGGAAATGGGTGAAGGTTCTAGAATTTCCTTCTGTAACAGCTCACAGTATTTTCTGAGGGAATGAGAAACCTCAAGTGTTCTTCCACTAAAAACGCTGGCACATTCTGGAAATAGTCTCAGAGAAAGAGACACTCCCTGAAGTAACTGAGTTCTCCTCTGACTCTGAATCAGAAAACTGAGGATAAATCCGTGTCTCTCCCTTTATTTTCCTGTCTAGATTCAGAGCCTTGTATCTCTTCAGAAAAAGTGGTATCCCTCCTTCTTTTACCAGAAACCATCTTTTATGAAGGATCAATAGCCTTAATTAAACCATGAGCCATGTTGTTGTGTCTTTGGCTTTTCCTGGTGAGCCATACTCAGTAAAATTCTCCTGTCTAAAGCAATTTGAGTAGGAGTAGATACATGTTTAGTTTTCTGTTTCTTTTTGACAGGAAAATTGGGGCTAACAGCATCAGCTTCCTCAGGGATGGGCACAACATTCTGACTAAATAAGGAAACCCTCAATGTTTACTCTCTCAGGACCAACAAGAGTGTCTCCCCTTGCACACTGAGGGGGACCTAACAGCCACAATGTTTATGGCCAACCCCTGGTCCATAGTGGCTGTAGTTATTTCACAGAGAGGGATCTTGAGTAAAGGATGAGTGATCTCAGGGAAAAGCTATGGCCATAGCACAGTCACAGGTAAGTGGCTGAGGTAAATTCCTAGCCTGCTGTGATGGTGCTGTTAGCTTAGCTCTTTCTTTTTGTAGCTGGAAGAAGGACAGACCATGGGATCTGTAGTTTGTTCCATGGTCAGGCTAAATACGGTGCCTCTTTCCTGAGGAAAACAAGCAGCAAGTGCCCTTATTCAGATCCACAAAGTAAAATAAATGCACATTCTCTATAGAAATATTTTAGTTACTTTAAACAACATTTAAAACTGACAAGAAAAACATGCATTCCCAGTTTTAATAGTACAGTTAAGTCTCATGACAGTCTATTAAAACACAAACTCCTAGCATAAAAATAAGTTTTCTAAACTGGAAAGTACAATAAAACATCATGTTTTAAATGTGGAAGGTTTTTTCCCAAAGGGAACTTATCTGCAAAGCAAATGAACAATACAAACCAACTGCTGACCATCTAAAGTCCACAGAAGAGCATACTCTTCGGGGCAGGAAGGCTCTGAAGGTCTTGGTGCCCAAACCTGTCTTTTTTAGTCAGTTCAGCTTATGCTGACAGTTTGGGTGCATGGAAGGTGCTCTGAAGCTTTGAACGCTGGCTGGCTGTTATATTTTGGCAGGACATAGCCCATATAGCCAAGGTAACTGCAGCAGTGATCAATATGATAAACATCTAACTTAACTTAATGTAATGCTACATTACTTCCTACTGCCTTGGGCAGCCAAGACATTGTAAATAATTTACTTTAATTTTTCTACTCCATTACTCTATTGCATCATATCTCAAGAGACATTACTTCCATTCTTTAAATATAGGTATCCAATTTAGAGCATTACCTGTACTTCAAAATTTCATTGCAATACTGTTTCAAATGGATTATTCTGTGCTACGGATCTCTATTTTACTGAAAATAGCGAAATGTCAAAGTGCTGTGGTTAGTACATCAACTTTTGTGAAAATATTTTACATATCACTGTGTCATCTGTGCTTGATTATATGTACAATTTCAACTTTTGTAAAACTACTTCTCAAGCACTTTGAATTATAACAACCTTTACATTTGGCATAAGTGTGATCCTGACCACCATCATTGCATTTCATTTGTCTCTTCAACACTGTAACTGGACTAACCAACCTAGCAGATACGCAAAGAATAAATAAATAAAGGAAACAGTAATAAAACCTACAGACAATAAAGCACCCAGACTTGAAACTCTCAACAATTCATAAATTTATTAGTGCAAATGTTACTAAAATGGTTCCAGTGTTTATTCATCATAGGCAGGCTTTGTCAGCTATATATTTAGAGATTTATAAATGCATGTATTTTTAGAGATTTATAAATGCATGTATTTCTGTTTGTTAGTTAGATGCATATACACTCCAGTTGTTATAATTTGTTTGTGTCTTTCAGCTTTTCCTGGTTAGGGTTCGCCACAGCGGAACTCCGGTCCACTAATGATTGGCAGTAGATTTGTATGTACTGGCTTGCTGGGCCTAACGCACAACCTTCAACGAAGGAATGCCCATTCATGCATGTCGCTACACAGAAGCTCTAACTGAGAATCGAACGGGCAACGTCTAACTGTGAGGAGACAACGTTACCGCAGCACCACCCCCGCTAGTCAGATGCATACATTTCTGTTTGCTAGCATACATATATTAAAGGGTTAAACTGTTCTCACCTAAATGACGGCATTCACGTGTATGTAACATGCAGGTACAGCTTGAGAAAAATGCTGATAAGGATAAGTTGAATGTTCAGTGTTTAATGCAAGTTTCAAGGATTACAGATAAGGACACAGGTGCAAGGAAGAAACCGAGTTGGAGGCATAAACAACTTACTGAACTTTCAAGTAATTCACCTTGAAACAGAACACAAAGGAGCTTATTAACAGACTGCATGACATCATCGAAAGACTGCTTTCACACAGAAACATTCTCAAACAGGAAAGACTCCCTAAAAGTTTAATGACATCAGAAAATACCAAAGTAATGACTTTGAGAGTTCCCAAAAGACTGCTTTCATAAGAATGTATATATGTGAGATGTAATCTGATTTCTTGGGAGATCTGCTTAGATCTGAACACTGGAGAACATCTTTCATGTTGTGTGAGAAGAAACTTGAAGACATTAAAGTTGTGGAATGTACATCATTGTACGTGTCGTCTGTTATACAGACAAGTTATTTTTATATTACTGCATGAAAGTTTAAAAGGTTAATAGTCTGCAATGTTTATCTGCACTAACCAGACTTTTGTTTTTTTTACAAGGCACTAAAGCATTTAACGCATTTGACAAACATTTGCATTTAATTAGGCACCAACATACAGCTGCAGTGGGCAGCTTCAGTAAGATAAGACAAGACTGTAATCATTCATTCAATCATTCATTTTAAGTAACTTTTCAGGCTTCCTGAAACATATTTCTCTCTAGCTAATAAAATAATACAGAAACCTAACAAAGAACATTCCATCATTCATAAATATCATTCACTGCGACTCTTGCATTCAAACTGCAAAATTTCTGCAAAAATTCTTAAGTTATTGAATTTTTTTAAAATAATCATTCTTCTCATCTCTGAAATACTAAACACCCACAAGGCCTGCAATCCAATCAATAAAAAAGTAATGTTTATACCACTATAAAATCTTAACCTGCTAAAATGTTTCAATCCCACAAGTGAAACACGTTTTTCATAATGCTTATTGTTTGGCATATTAGTGGTAGGCAGAAGCTCATTAATAATTAATAAATAATGAATATTATGAAGTTTTTTTTTCTGGGCTGTTCAATCAAATTATAAAATCAGCCCTAGAAAATCTGAACATATATGTTATAATAAATATTTTATGTTGATGGTGTTCTGATGAAATACTTGGACACAGAAACTCTCTCAGAGAGTTTATTAATTGTACTCAAAATGTTCATAAATTATCTGACTACAGCATTAATGTGGAAAAATTGATTCTGGCATTCACAAACAGTGTCAGATGTGTATATGCACTTTACCCCCAATGTTTTATATGCCACAATGAACTACCAAGACTGTCAGACATGAATCCTGGTACCCTGTAGACCTGGTGAACAACAGTCCTACCTGTGTCCTTAATTAGGTCATAACAACATACGGTACATCACAGTATCCCTGTGTAGTGACAGGACAAGTATGGTTGTTGTAGAAAGTCTGAATACACAACAAATTGCTGTGATGATAGTAGGGTTTCTCCTACCGTGCAATGGAGACAGGAAAAAAAAAAAGAAAAAAAATTTTTTTTGCAGGGAAAAAAAAAAAAACAGAAAAAAAAAATCTTTTTTTTTGTACTGCTGATATGTCACCTATTTGTGTGGACTAAGCAACATGTCAGCAAATGAAGGAGATTGCTGCATTCACAAATACTTCACCAGCTCTTCATATGCATTTGCACTTTATAATGTGCTTCTTTTGTACCACTCCTTACATAGGTGGTGTACCTGCTATAAATAATGATGATAGACAGGGATAATCTACTCTGTTTTTACATTGGGACAATACAGAGTAAAATGTATTGCTCCACTGTGTACATGTCTTTATGAACTGCGAAGGGCTTTCATACACAGGTATACTGCATACCAACCTTACTCACGGCCGGCCTTAGGCATAGGCGAACTAGGCAACCGCCTAGGGCGCCATAAAGCTGGCCTTGTAAAGGGTGCAGTTTGTGTTCATTTATTTATTTTAATTAATTTACTTTTCTTATTATGCAAACACATAATAAGAAAAGTACATTAATTAAAATAAATAATTAAACCATAGGGTGCCGAACCAGTGGGAGGGGTGAGTGCCCTCCCACTTTTATACCTGCAGCATGGCCAGGAGGCTTCAACAACTACAACTACAAAAAAATAAATAAATAAATTCTCGTTCCACCCACTACCTTTAAGGAGAAGTACATGCGCGTCATACGCAAGTACCAACACTGATGTAAAGACGTTCTATGGTGGCGCGCGGAAATTAAACAAGCACTTTAAGAAAGAGATTAATTTCATTTGTATGAATGTGGGCATTTCATTTAAAAAGAAGGTAAGTAAGTGTATTCATGTGTGTGTTTGTGTAGTTTAAACTGGGTTTCTGTATGCGAGAGAAAGTATGTGTGTATGAATGTGTATGGAATTTGCAAGTACTGGTGTGGGAATCTTCTATTTTTTTCTGGTATTGTTCATTGTAAAAGTATTTTTTGTAAATATTTTACGGTGTTGGAAGAAGATTTGTTTTAAAATGCATACTGGTTATTTTGAGTGTTTCTTCATGTTTAATAAGTTAATTGATTGTGGGTAAAAGTACATTTTTTAAGGCATATATAGGCCTTGGTTGCTACAAAGCAAGGATGATAGTATGTTCTTTATTATTCTCCTTTTGTATGTATAATTTATTTCTCTTGGAAAAGCGGATGCTTATATGTGCAAGTATGCACGATAACTGAATGTTATACTTACATGCACGTTTGCAGTATTAACGCTCCCCTTCCCATTCCAGAGAGCAGGCGGCAGTGTTCACATGTGTGTTCCTATGGCATTTTTTTTTTCTTGATACTGTCGTGATTAGCTTTACGTTATTGGATGCAGGCATTTACTTGAAATGTGTGCACACTGCATTGGTAGTATAAGGAGATGAAGTCTAACAAGGGAGTATGTAAATAGGATAGCTGTTGTGCTGTGTTTTGATTTATGAATAGTTTGCCTTCTCTAGCTTTCTATGGCATTTGGGATAGCAGTGCATATTACTATTTTAATTACAGGGTTCTGTGAGTAGCTGTAGGTATATGTGTTTGTGTTGGGTGCATTTTGTGAACCGATTGTATGCTCTCTCTGGACGTAAAATATACAGATTTTACTGCACTGCAAAATAATTGCACTGTATCAGAACAAAACACACGCAAAACCATATCATCTGAGTGTGTTATCCTGGATCAGGTGTTTTTTGAATGGTGCCATACAACCCTTTATGGATGTGTGCATTGGGATCACTGTTTAATATTTTTTACAATTGGTTATTCTTTTTGTGAACCGTAGTAACCCGCTTTACGCAGTAGTAACTCATTGTCTAATTTAATTTATGTCTTAATGTTTTGGCACTTTTCAGTATTTTTGTGGGAGAACTGGATCTTGTCATTGCTTTGTCTGCACTGTATTTTTTTCTCTTCTTTGTGTACCATCTATAGCAACTACAAAAAAGACACAGTCAAGCTAGAGTCCAAACTGAGTAATACTTTAGATTTTCTGTAGTTGGAGGCCCAAGGGGTATGTGCAAGTTACCTCTTAAGGAGACACCAGTGTTTCAACTAAAAGGGTATAAGTATGTCTGGGTCAATAAATCAAAACTTCCCACTGACAGGTTGCAAAGAATTGACTTTTAAGCTCTGTGTTTGTAATAAACTGTAGTCAGACAATGTAATGTCCTGACCAGGTCAGAATCATGGCATGTCTACAGCTAATGGGACTTGGTTTTATTTGCTTGAATGTACCCAAACTGACTTAATTCAATGGGCATTCATTGGTCATGTACTGAAACACATACATCCTTAACAGGCCATTTGCAAATGTCACATGGGCCTCCACTATAGCACGGGTTTAAGGTATAGTGGAGACTAGCTTGGCTAGGTTATTTGTGATTGTTTTTGGGTGACTGATGGTTAAAATTATGCACAAGTATGTCACAAACACCTTGATAACATTGGTAAATTTGCAAGATGGGTAGCCCACTAACGTTCATCCATCTGTAACCCATAACAGTGTGTTATCCGTTCAAAAAGTGTCATTTGCACATAGGTTTACTGTCCTGCATCCGTTACATATGAAGAGAAGTGGCAGAGCATGTTACTGCTAGAGTCTATAGCTAAGAGTAATTAATTGCAATGTTGTCATTGATGATTTGACGCTTTCTAGTCTAAAAAGGTTGAAACCAGATGTGTACTGGTAAATTGCCTCCCAAAATGGTCATGTATTAGTGAAATCAAAAATGATGCTTGCTTTTCATTTTTATCAGTATCAGCTAATGAACTGTAAGATGTGTGATGCATTGGAAACAAGGCTTGGTTATTCAGTGCCAATAACGTGACAAGTTTCTAAGAATTTAAGAATGGGGGGGGGGGGTTCTAACAACTCCTTGTCTAGAAGCACCACTTTGAATATGACTATGGTCACAGTATGCTATCACATAAGCAAATAGTAGATGGCAGTATGATTTTTTTTTTTTTTTTTTTACTGGTATGCTGCTATTGAATATCTTGGTGTAGATTTTGAAGTATCCACAGTAGGAGAAAGACGTATTTTATTTTCACGCATGAGAAAGACGAGAAATTGGGAGATAATGTGTAGATTTAATAATGGTCCTAATACTGAAGACTGTTTCTCACTTGTCTAGAGGAAAACAGTTTTTTAGTACTTAATAAATAAGCACCTATCCAGGCATGTCTATGGGTCAGCTCCCGGTGTTTCTACTGTCTACCTGATGAATCTGGGCATTTTGGGGCAATGCATAAGCAAGACAACCCTCTCCTCCTACCACCCAACACTACAACCTGTGAGAGATGCACTTATACAGCCAAACTGGAAGCAAAGCTCTCTTCACCCACGACTGGACTATACAGTCAAGAGGAGAAGGTAAACACTTGCACCACTCCACACTCATCACATAGTCCCTCAATACCTACACCACCAAAACACACACACAAACACAAAACACACACCTACAGTCACGGAGGCTCTCAATAAATATCTGCCCAAGCAACAGAGACCTCCAAAGCAGAAACACAAGCAACCTCCAATCCCCAACACAACTCAAATGATACACAGCCCACAAACTCAGTATGCCCCTCAACCACAGCACATAAGGCATAACAACGTACCCAACACTCTAGTCATAGGTGACACTATAGTCAGGTACACTGATGTTCCACTCACCAGGCTAAACAAGGAGAAACTTACTGTCAGCTGCCTGTCAGGTGCCAGGATCCACCACATAGCTCATGCACTCAGGTCACTCCACAACAAGTACAAATATGACTCTGTCATTGTCCATGTTGGTGTGAATGACCTGAGATGTACCTCCCTGGATTACATGAAAAGAGACATGGAGAAGCTCTCCGATCTTGTAGCCCAGGCAGGTACGACCCTAGCCCTGAGTAGCATCCTGCCATCACCCAGAATGCTACCACAGTACAAGGACAAAATGACTGACTTCAACAATTGGCTAAGCTTTTGGTGTCACTCTAAGGGGATCCAGTATCTGTCTGCCTAGGAGGACATGATTGACAGACCACAATGCTTTTCCAGAGATGGCATGCACCTGTCACCCTTGGGATTCCGGATACTAGCTAAGGCTCTTGCCACCCCTATAGTGCCTTTTTTAGTCAAGGTTCAAATGAAAAATTCACCACCATAACAGGTACAAGCAAGCAACATCTGAGGGTAATGCTACTCAATGCTAGAAGTCCAAACCTCAAAATGCACTCACTCGAGGTACTCCTTAAAATGGAGAACATCAACATCTGTGCAGTGACAGAGACCTGGTTCAAGGCTCCAGAGAGCACCCCTGCATTACCAGGCTATAATTCATACCACACCTTTCAGCTACCTAACCTGGACCGAAACACTAAAGGTGGAGGCTTGTCCATATTCATTAAGGATATCCACACCTCCAGGCTAGTTGCTCAGCATAATGCATCCAAGATTATCCAAGTGCAACTAAGTCTGGCAAAGACCGCAATCCAAAATGTAGCTTGCTACAGATCCCCCACCTTGCTCCAGGATTCCCACTCCTCATTTCTTGATAAACTGGAAATTAGTAGGGTACAACTTAACACCCTAATAATGGGCGATTTAAACTACCCCACCATTAACTGGGAAAACTACTCGTGTACCAACTCTTTTGCTCAATGTTTTCTGGGATTCATAAATTCCAATGCCTTGGCTCAACTTATCCACACCCCCACCAGGGGCAGCAATATCCTAGACCTGGTCATCCGACCACAAGCTAATCACCCTAGACATCCACATCCCATCCCCACCCCCAATTAGGGAAACCACCATAAAAAAATTCTCCAAAGCCAACTTCATGCTTCTTAAAAAGAAGTGGCAAACTTCACGACACCCATGCAGACGGACAATAGAGGTACAAGTGCTGAATCCTACAGAAATGCACTTTATAAGCCCTTACATGAGTGCATGGATCGTGCTATCCCTAACATAACCAAGATGCTGTCCTCCAAAAAAAGGAAGCCAATCTGGTGGTCTCCTGCCATAAACAAACTCTACAACAGAAGAAAGAAACTGCTGCAAAAGAGAGTAAAATCCCATGGTTGGAGGAACTCCCTGGATAGCCTCAGTAAGAAGTTGAAATCCCTCATAAAATCCTCCAAAGCTAGTTACGAAAACAAAATCACCGTTTCTAAAGACAACCACAAAGCATTCTATAACTATGTCAGGAATCTCAATGGCAACACTCAGATCTGCTGAGTTACAGCACAATGGCACTAAATATACAGAACAACTGATTGCCAACATCCTGGCAGATAGGTTCATTGCTAACTTTACCCCATCTCCCCCCTAAAGGGCTGCAGTTTAACTACATTACAAGGTATATTTTTCTTCCTATGCATTTAAATAATTTAAGGAATGACTGGAGTGGCTTTCTTGGGGAATGACCCAGTGGGTGTGGCTCAAATAGGGGTGTTTCATGAGTGTGGTGTGGGTGGGGCTTAAAGGGCGCCGGAGCACTAGTTCGCCTAGGGCGCCATTTCAGCTAAGGCTGGCCCTGACCTTACTCAATGGTGCAGTGCTATGAACAGCAGTCTTAAGCATCAACCCTAACCAACAATCCTAATATAAACATACTTATAAAACTAGTACTCTGCTTGATATTTTTATGTTGCATTTATCAATGTGACCTTGTGCAAAGCATTAACCAACAAATTAAAGTAGTTTTCTGAAAACAGCTACATCAAATCTGGCATTGTCTTAACATTTCATTAGTGGGCAGGATGGGTTTCCTAAAAATTAAAATATTGAAGGGAAGTTGGAATAATGGTTAAGGTATTTACCTTAAAGACACAAGGTACAAAGTTTGATTCTCACATAGGGTAATTGGGTAGGTTTAAAATGGCCCATAAGAGCAGTTAGCCTAGTAGTAATCTATGAACCTATGTATTCATTCCAAGATATTTTTCATCCAAAATAATTTGGAGTCTTCCACTTTACACATCAAATGGACATCTGACTTAATATTACAAATTCTCAACTCTTGATTCTATGGAATGATTATAGAAAAAGTATAATATCACCACAAAAATCAAGCAATTCAAGCAATGCAAGTAAAAATATTGCAGACATCCTGCTGGGCTCTCACAAACTTTAAAATTAGTAACAAATATAAAGAGATTTGATGGCACAGTTGTTTCAAGTCTACTTGGCAATACTGAAGTTGGGCATAATGAAGCCAAACCTACTGATCTCACTTTGCTGTCAGTTATGCTGACTGCAGCAATAAGTAGTAATAAAAATATTATTTTTAGATAGTCACCTGCACCCCTGATGTGGTTGTCTACCCATCCACACCTACAAACACTTCATATACTATCTCCAAAATTGCACCAGCTCAAATGGTTTTAAGTTATTCTCTCCTCTCCAGTTTGATGAAATCTTGGAAGTAGTATACTGACAGACAGAATGTGGGGGACACAGCCCCCACATCAGGGGATGCAGAGGGCTCAGTTTCCTTACAAATACAAAAACAACCTGGACAGAGCATGATCCTGGTTATTAACTGAATCACTAAATTACTACCATTTGCAGTCACAACAGACTAAACTAGCAGGCCACTTAAATCTTCCTTTTTTGTGGGGGGAGCAAGGGGAGTAATGTTATCAAATTTAATGTTTACTATATCTTTTATTTTATTCTTGGTGCTTATTTACTGTTCAGAGTCAATGCTCACATATTATTAAAATGGGATATGCAATATTACCACAAAACTGGATGCATTGCTTGTGCAGCAACAGTTGAAGTGGCTGCTTATCCTCAGAAATTAACCCATTGAAACTACTTTCAGTGAACTTTGTGATGAGGCTTTTTTGCAGGGGGTAACCTCCATGTGGGAGACACCCACACACCTCTCAAACATATACCTATTCTGAGGTCAAACCACATTGAAAAAAAAAAGAAAAATTCACTAGCACTGAAAATTGTTTCTGTGAATTTACTTTGGAGGATCATCATTCGCTTAATGTGCTGTCGATCCTTTGACATGTTCCCCACAAAATCTCCTCAAAGTCAATATCAGTGCATTACACACGCAGATGTAGAATGGGTTCTAAACTATAATGGACCTATCTTATCATTACCATGAGAAATGTTAACCCTTTTAAATATCCACTCTTATATCTCCATAGCCATTACCTCATTGTCCTCTTAAACATCAAAGATACCTTAAACTATATCATCACATTCTCAACACTGCAACAAAATCCCACATGAAATATAAACTCAAACCATCCTTACTAGATACTTCAAGCAAAGTTACACTGTACCTTATTTTGCAATCATAACAATCACATTTTCTTTTATTTATAAATCACAAATATAGCTATTTTTATTCAAAAAGATGATTTTCAGTTACAAAAGCAGATTTAAGTATATTATGTGACCTAATATTAGCTCAACTAGTATTATTATTAAAAAATAGATTCCAACAACATTTCACAGATAATGCTATAAAGGTAGCACAAAGGTCACCAGAATTAAGTTTATAGGAAACTAAGAACAAGGGCAATTTTTAAGTCCATTTTCATCCTCCTTATGAAATATTTTTATATTCTCTAATTCTACCACATATTTAGAAATAAGAAGCTACTTTCTGTCCTATAAAATGAGAGAAAAAATAAATACCCCACTAAGGCGTGATACTTGTGCCTGTATCCGTCAATTATTTGTGTTGTTTCATGCTGAGGATGTCATTTCTTCCACGAGTTTGGTGTTCTGGGACATTATCTATAGTGCATTTAGAAGAGACTACAGTATTTTTTTCCAAACAACTGGTTGTTAAGAGGCTGCATGATAGACTGTTCATGATTGGTGTCTGACAGTTAAGCACAGATTAAAATAGAGGTTTGTTCCCTTCACCTCCACAACCATACAGGAGATTCTGAGAGATATTAACTTGCTAAACTGGGTTCCATTAGTTACTGTTTGAGGTGACCTCTCTCAGTACACAGGGAACATAGGAAATTCCACTGCTGAGAGTTCTTGTGAAACTGTTTTCTCACAAACAGGGACAAAGACTATTTTATTATTAAAAGTTTGTTGGCTGTGGTAAGCAAAATGTTGTTTGTCCAGTTTTTTCACTACATGGTCATTGTCTGAGGACCAAATTTATTGGTTGGTTATGGTATGAATTGTCATTCAAACTGATTCTGTCTCTGTCCTTTGGATTATGTAGCAATTTTTTTCTCAATGTGGACTGTGTTCCTGGCTTGTCTGTTTCAGATGACTAGCCTTGCAGCTGAGAAAGGGACTATTTTGTAAGATTTTAGTACCATGTTAGGTGGCTAATGTGCTGTCTTTCCTATCTTATGCCAGTACTCTGGGAGTTGACAGACTGACTTTATTTTTTATAAACATTTAAGGCCTCTCTCCTGTTGCACTCCACAATGGGGGGTTTCAAATGTATCTGGTTTTGGGAGTCATATGAAGAAAATAGAGGTGGTTATCTGGATCTATATCACATGACTGATGTTTCAGAATGTCAAACCACAAAAAAAAGAAAAATTGAGAACAAATGGTCAGCATTCTGAAATATCGAAAATGTAAAACAAATACCATGTTTCTGCAGGAGGCACACCTCCCTGAATGCTCCACATCTCCTGCTAATTATATATGCCATCTCCAAGATTGCACAATAGTGGGGGAAAGGGCAAATTCCTCGATCCACACTGTAACACAATCTCACTAAAAACAGTCTTGCTGCAATAGCCAATGGTCGATGTTTCAGACATTTTTTGTGGTTTATTCTGAAATGATCGTGTGATACAGACATGGATACTTATGGGTTTAAAATGGGCAGCATTTATGATTTTTGTGATGCATGATTGCTCTGTTGAATGCAAATTATAAAATGCTGATGTGCATGGTAGAGCATATTTTTTATTTAAGTATTTTTTTGTTTGTTAAAAAACTTTATTGAATTATTACTTGTGACATAGGCAAACTTACATTTATATAAAAGTAATAAAGCCATATTAGCAAGTTCACATTTACAAACATTATACTGCACATATATTGTTCCATGTATCACTATTACATAAATTGTTCAGTTCCTGCCTTCTCTTAAATCTCATTCCTCCTCCAAAACATTTTTCTGTATGTGCTGTTCCCACAATTTTCATTTTTTTCTACACAAAAAATTCCTACCCTTTTCTAAAGATCCTGCTTTCTGTTCTTTTATCTCTGTTACAATACTCTCTACTTCAAGTAGGATTGGTATGAGTTTGATTTCCATTTTCTAGTAATTGCTTTTTGGCCACCAGAATTAAACTTAACAAGGCTTTACTATGGCTAGGCAATTCAGATCCTGTATCCCAGCTCAAAAAGTCATTTCCTTAGTTACACTCATTTACTCGCCCAGTAAAACTTATAAAGTGTTCTCTAGGTAATTTGTAATGTTTGCCAATTCATTACAATCTGAAAACATGCACCCAGGGACCTCTTTCTTTCCCATTACACCGCCAATATTTGCCATCTACCTGAGGAAAATTTCTTTGGAGTCTGCTTGGAGAATAAAAGCTCCTTTGAAACACTTCCAAGCAAAAATCCTAAATCTTCTAGACTTTCTTGTACATTTTGGAGCCAAACATATGCCCTCCCACTGTTTCTTTGTGAATTGCTTATCTAATTTCTCTTCTCAATCTTTCCTGACACTCTCTAATTGATTCCTAAAGTTATCATGCAATATTTTATATGCTTACTAATTAACCCTATTTAACAGCAGCTTCTGTTCTAGATTCAGCTAAAAACTCAACCAGTGCAGATCTTTCAATTTGGATTACCCTCTCCCTTTCTCTTTGCTCGTACACTGATATCAATCCCTGATGGGGAAGGCAGTCTGGAGCCTGCGGGCCAAATGTCAACTTGGCTTCTTCCCATTCTATTACCTTTCCCTCTCTAATGATTTGTTCCCAATAGCTAGGTTACTTTGCCAGCTTCTTCCAGTAACTTTCAGACCCCTCTTGCCTATTTTCTGTACTCCTAATTGCAAGTCATCCCTATCAGCAGAATCTCCTTTCTCCGTTCCCACATAGGCTTAGTTCTTACTATACTTTTTGTTACTTTATGAATATAATATTCTGTATGACTATTGTAATTCTACTTAAGGACATGCATCCAAAACCCCACTCCTTCCTTATTTTTTGAATTTCCCCCATGCTTCATCGTCATCCCTTTCCACAATGAATTGTAGCCTTCTGCTTGTGTTACATACAACAGCCTTAACTGTGTAGCTCAAAAATTCCCTTCAAATCATGTTATCCTAAACCTCCTTGTTCTATTGGAAGGATCAACCTATTCCAAGTGACTCCTGCCCTCTGCCTCTCCAAGATAAAATCCTTCAACTCTTTTCTAATTGCCATTCACAACTTTTCCTCTGGTTGATAAAAATATGCCTGACCAGCGTATAAAACTAAAGGGACTAAAAACATTTTAACTGCTTGTATCTTACTATCTTTTTCCATATTCAGCTTTGAGTTTCTCTAATCATATCGGCCAACTGGTTAATGATAGTTCTAGAACTATAGGTTGCATAAAAAGATTTATAAAGTCTAGGAAATGAGAAGTGATGAAGTCATTGTTTGTAAACCAGATTAGACCCAAACTTCAGTACTGAATAACAATATGGAAACCTTATAAGAAAAGCATGAGTAAACAGGAAAGAGTATAGCAGAAATATATTAAGAGCAACCATGGATGTGAAAATGTAAGTTATATGAAAAGCTAACATATCTGAATGTATATAGTGCCTCATATAGATATTTAAGAGGAAATCTTATTCAGGTACATAGGGCATTTAGAGACAACTGCTTCTGGGAATACTTGGGGTTATCAAAAAGTAGTATAGCATCATCAGACAACCTATGTAGAAGATTTTGTAGGAATGAAAAGTGTAGTAATTGGTTCTCTGATATAGCAGTAGATGCATGGAACAGACTACCAAAGCAAGCAATAGTTTAGATATTTTTAAGAATAGCCTGGACATTTATTATGGGAAAAAATATTTTGGTATCTTGGCAGGCTAGAAGGGTATTAATGCTCATGCTTTAAGTAATTCTATGTATGCATATATGTATAATGCAGTTTTAGGTGGAATATAAATACATGCTAGCATAATCATCATCTCTTGCTAGCACCACCTTACTACCACAAATCTCCCGTTGTTATATTTTCTTTTTTTCCTCCTCTATCACTATTTGAGCTCCTCTAGCAATTAATATAAGGACAGGTCTTTTCCTTTGACCATGATATTCTGCTCAATATCCACCCTGAAATCCTTTTATCAGATTCCCAAGCACAGTTCTTTCCAAATGTGACTCCTGTAGCACTGCTATTTGCACTCTGCATTTCTCAATATAAATAAATATTATTTCCTTTTGTCTATACCCATGATGTTATTCTTACTCCAAGATAATATGGAAATTGTTGCCATTATAAGAAGTCATTATTCCCACCTATTCTATATGATAGCTTTTCTGAATGTCTATTGCCAGCTTTTGTGATACAGGCACCAGCTACTGTCGGGCAGGTTGATTCTTTATACATTTTTTCTTATCAACATTGGAACCTATGTCACATTTTACATGACATTTTGTTTTGATGAAAACCCTCAAAACACACACACACACACACACACACACACACACACACACACACACACACACACACACACACACACACCAGACCCCCCCATAACCTATTAACTTAATACAAACACACAAAACTATGTGCATCTTCAAATAATGAAGTTTAACCATCCTAATAGGAACAACTGTCCCAAATAAACAGCTGCAAACACGGGACTTAACCTAAAGATGAGGTTATACATGCTAAGTTTGGAGCATACACACCGCATGCCCTTTTAATTAACAGTTTCTTTTATGGAATATCAGTCCAGTTGCTTATTTTGGCCTTTGTAAAAATGAATGCAGATTGTTCCTTCGTTTCTCTGGTGCAGCAGAAAATCTCAGGTCTTCCTTATGGGCTCTATCCTCTAATGCTACCATTTTTTAAACATCTCTTCTTCAGCAGTTTCATACTCAGCCAGCCTTCAATTCGACTTCTGATTT
This sequence comes from Protopterus annectens, assembly GCF_019279795.1. Taxonomy (NCBI): domain Eukaryota; kingdom Metazoa; phylum Chordata; order Ceratodontiformes; family Protopteridae; genus Protopterus; species Protopterus annectens. Next base: position 1,781,479,539 of record NC_056735.1, read on the forward strand.
TTGAAGTTTAATCAGCTCATCTGTTTAGAGCTTCTTCCATTGTTCCCAACCTCTTGTTACTTGAGTTGTTATACTCCTTCAGCGTTTTGTTTATTTTAATCAGCTCTGAGCACATCTGACTGATTTTACTCTAGATTACTGGAAGCCATGTCTTGCATCAAAGCTGGAGCTTGAACTGCTTCTTCCTGAACGGCTTGCAGGATTCTTCCCTGTCATTGTTTTCTCTTCACCTTTTATAATTGATTTTCCTTCAGGCTCTCCTATTTTCTTCTTTGCTAGCATCCAGGCAGTGTACTTACTAACCATTAACTGAATTTAGCAAAAGATACAGAGTTCCTGGCATTTGTCTTTCAGTTTCTTTTTTCACACTGGGAGAGCTAAAGTTAAGCTGTTGATCAGTGTGCAGCTCTCTTGTATAGTCCATACATTTTTATTTTTGAGTCCAACAGAGGACAATATTTTTGTGTTATTTATCCACGGTGATGCAGCGGTAGTGTTGTTGCCTCACAGCAAGAGGTTCTCCCATTCGATTCTCGGCTGGAGTGCGGGGAGTGCCTTCTGTGTGGAGTCTGCATGTCCTCCCTGTGGTTGGGTGGGCATTCGAAAGACATGCGTAAATGGGCATGCCTTCATTGAAGGTTGAACGTCGAGCTGGCACCTCGGCATTTGTGAAAGTCTACTGCCAATCATTAGCGGACCGGAGTTCTGCTGTGGCGACCCCTAACCAGGAAAAGCCAAAAGACAACAACAACAACATCTAGATATACAGAATGCATCAGATTCTGAACAGTATACTCTTTTATGGTTGGGTTTATATGGTCTTTTATTATTATCTAATTTTCTTTTCCTTTTTATTGAAAACTTAAATTTTTCGTATATTAAAGCAGATTTCAAATTACTCTCACTTATTTCTACATTATTTAAAAACAGAAAAATACTATATTTTTACATTTACCTACTCAACATTTTCACAAAGCATAAACTGTTTTGTCAAAGGACTAGTTGCATCCTTCTATTTAAATATTTCTAAGATGTTCAATTAACTTAACATGCAACCTCCTTTTGATCTCTCCTATACAGACAAGACCTCACTTACAAAAAATATTATTATTTATTATTATATTATTATTGTTATTATTAACAACAACATATGTTACATTGCAAATGTCAGAAGTCCTATTTATGGATAACTTTTGCATCTCTACCATTAATTTGTACCACAAATTCTAGAAGGGCAGTAGTTGCAGTGTCCCATGTCTACATGCCCATCTACTATGTCAGAAAGTTGTATGTAAAGAAACAATTTTCATTTTACAGTTTGATATCTTACCCCCAAAGGGTTAAATGGAGATTTGTGTTAGAAGCATGCTATTGGTTATTGGTTTGTTCAGTCTTATTCTTTGTATTTAATGTCTTTTTTTGGCTTTATTGGCCTACATGTATCCATAAAGACTTGAAGAGTGAAAAGGCATGGGCATTCAGAAGCCAGTTAGCTGAAACACAGGTATATCCTAAAAGGGTCATTTGCATATATCACATGGGCCTCCACTGCGTGTGTTTTAAGGTGTTACACAGTGAAGATTCTAGCTTGGATGAGTCTTTATTGCAGTTTCTACTGAATGGTTTATATATGTAACCTTTTTATTCTTTGTTTGGATGTTGTTGGAAATATTTTGCAGGCACCTTAATGCTCATGGGCACCAGACTGTTTTTTTAGCCTTCCATTTCTAAATTGTAGCCAAACAATCTAATTATGCTGTACACACAAGGTCATAAAAGTCTGAAGCATAGTATGTCTACATCTAGTGGAATTTGGGTTTACTGGCCTGAATGTATCCATAAGGTCTTAAAGGGAGAAATAAAAAGGCATTGGGATTCAGAAGCCATGTAGTTAAAACACGGCTATGTCCTAAAAGGTTCATTTGCATACATCTTGTAGGCCTCCACTGCAGGTATAAGGTATTATAAAGTAAAGATTCTAGCTTGTCCAAGTCTTTCTTGTAGTTTTTACTGAATTGTTTGTCTGTATAACCTCTTTATCCTTTGCTTATATATTTTTTTACCAACAAGAAAAAAATGGCAACACTAGAAAGGCACAAAGTATCCCTTGGGATAATAACGACCCATCAAAAAAACATCCAAAATGTCCAAAATAGTGAAATTTCTTCAATGGATTGAGCGCTTTCATCCACTAACCCATGGACTTCATCAGAATCTTTACTGTCCCAAGGGATACTTTGTGTCTTTCTAGCGTTGCCATTTTTTTCTTGTTGGTAGTAGTGTTTTTGGGAATGCTTGTCTGGTTTGATATTACAGTACATTTTTTATTCTTACTATACACTTTGAAGGCTGTGAGGCACAAGTTATAAGGATTTTTTTAATATTTAACAGTGTTCACTTTTATTTGTGGTTATATTTATTTATCACAAGTTATTTTATACACTTGTATAACATTTATGACACATTAATGGCTCCCCTACAGGTAAAAATGTGGTAAAGAAGAGAACTAGTTGGGGCAACTACATTTCTACATTAGTTGTGTAAGGATTTTGACGGGACCAGGAATTGTTGAGGACTTGCATTGGAGGAATTTTGGAGCCTTCACATTTGTTTTAATGTGTTTGGAACTATGCTTGGTATGTACCTCTGTGGATACTGGGTGCACTAATGGTACATGAAAGATTGTTATTTATCTGGCAACAGCTACCTCAGGAGAAAAGATGAACTACTTTCTCCATTCCCTGCCTGCACACTAAACTGAGAAATTACATTAGAGAGAGAGAGAAAAGACAGCACTCTAAATGTAAATGGCTGTTGTCTGGCTATTGTGTTTTGTTCTAAGCAAAGACTGAAAGCCCCAGGCAACCCAGCTTCTACTAAAGTCACAGGCACTGGAGACAATGGATGGAGGATGGGAGATAGCAGTTGATGCCTGCTTGTCTATCCTGGGGGAGGTAGGCTGCCCAGGCTTACTGCAACATTAGCATTAACAGACATGCACACCACTTGGTCAGGAGGCTGTGCATGCACAGATGCTTGTATGCACCTCCCACAGGCAGCGGTACTTGCAAGGCTATTATAGGATGGGAGGGGGTTAGGGCACACTTCCAGAAACATTATGAAGCTGCACCAGCATCCTTGATCGCCTCTCAGGCAATGGATGTGGATTGGTCTGAGCTCAGTAAAGGTTAGGTAGATACAGTAGAACTGATGCACAAGGAGAGCAGCTTGTTGCAGCTGAAGGCAAGCTGTGGTGACGAGCAGCAAAAATAAAAGTCTGAAAGGACTATTTTCTATTTTTATTTACCTTGAAGTAACTATGTCTGGGTTCTGCAACAGTTTCTATTAAGTAAAGAAATTTTATTTTTAAGCACTAAATTTGTTGGTACTTTATCCCTCAGACTGGTGAAAAGGACCAAATATATTAAACGAGATGATGAAGTCAAAGGAGGTATGTTTTTTTACTGAGCTTAATTCCTCTTGAGATGTCACACCTATTTGCTTTTTAGCTGAGCATAAGTGAAGTTTGGTTTTAATAATAAATATAAATTTTTCAACAGGGAGAATGTGTTAATAATTTTTTTTATTTGTATATAACTATGTTTTAGAACTTCAGTGAGTTATACGGCCCGAAGACAAAAGCCATGGTATTCACCTACACAGAATGCAGCTTATGTGACTGCAAGAAACTCATATAAGACATGATATGTATAGTTTTTTTTAATTACTTAGAAGGTATTTTTCTACTTAAAATGTACAGAAATGGAGCAGTACCAGTACCCTTGTGTCAAGAGGCTGTAATTTCCAATTGGCATTGACAAGAGGTAGATTATCTGCCACATGTGAAGGTAGTCTAGTCGCACAGAGACTAACTTTTGCAGCATTTATGTCCCATGTTTTGATTCACAGTGAAGTCTTATGAGCATCTTAATGTCACTACTGGCTTTTTAAGATGGCCATATGATATGTGCTACAGAATGGACATCAGTCCTTGGGTTGGTTCTTAAATAAAATATTTGAAAGTCACAGATATGACAGAAACATATGGTGATTTGCAATGCCATAAAATACATGTACGTTTTCCTCCTGATTTGAGAGACTATATATGAGAGACAAATATACTATTTCACATGAGGATTTGTTTGTGATTCACAGTATGTAAGCACCTAAACACATTACTTTAACCAACCAAGCAATAAAATTAAGATTTGCATTGATTTATTTCAGGTTTTGTGCTTTAAGGATAGGAATACATTAGAAGTTAAGCAACTTTTATTATGTAAGGAAAAGTTTCAGCTCTGATTTGTGGTTCATGTATATCACTAGCAGAGCCCAAAACAGGAATTTGAGACATCTTTTTTATATCCAGCTGGATAACTTTAAGGATGACACTGGGAACCATCTGCTTCAAGGTGGTTTGATTATGAGAAAGCCCTAGGTGGGGGTCTAAGGCAAGCCAAAGAAGCAATTCACCAAATTATTGCTAAAAAAGAATACACATCCTTAGGCAGCAGCAACAAAAGGCAAATAGAATGTTAAAACATTGAAAGGTAATGTTATAACATGTCAAGACATTGATATGCTAGTGAATACCATGTTTCTGGCTGACACATGAGATTAATGACTTTTTTATGTGGGGAGTACTGTGGAGGTGCTGACTAAAGTGATTATTTTAAGAGAAAAACTTGCACCTAGTAGCATGCTTGGGAGCAGATCTGAGTGGTAGAGCACGGTAGCTTCAACTCAAAATGAAGCTGTGAGTGTTTAGTAGTTGTAAACAACTGGGGCATAGTCTGAGATTCTGAAGTAGAGCAGTAAGTTACAGGTAAGTTACTTGGGGTGAATGGTGGTGGGAGCAGATACATCTGGTGAGTGACGGCAATTGAAGAATGACAGAGGAGATGTGCACCACTACTAATACAAAATGAACAAACTGTGAGGTACATCTAAAGTTTGCAAAAGCAAACTATTTTAAGTCAGTCAGAAGGGGAGGAAGGGGCACCAACAGGAAAAGCAAATGCAGCGGAATTAAGTATGCAAAGAGCAAACCCTGAGTAGTCTGGAAACATGGAAGACTAAAAACAAGGACTAATTACTCAAAAGAAACTGAATAAATAACAAATACAGTACTGCTCAGACAAGAAGAGGAGGCAAAGTAGTGGAAGTTCAAGAGATGAGTGGCCTAGAAAGGGTATGAAGGGCCTGAGCACATGTGGAGATCTAACTGAAGAGAAATATAAAGTATAAACTAGTTGGGTTGAAAAAGTGGAGGCACAACCATAACTAGGTCTGTCATAGACAGAGGTAGTCAGGGTACACAATCTGCAGTTACTGACCGGGTACAAGTACCGGCATTCAGGGGGATGCCACAGCTTACTAAATGAATGCCATTACTTAGTAGCTTATTCAGTTAGTACATGTAAGAAGGAGCTACAGTTCAGAGTATTTTTGGTCCATTCTGAGTTGGGGAGGCAACACGGTTAATCAGGAAGACAGACATAATATGATTTTAAAGAATTTCAGCGTTACTGCAGCAGATACAGAGGTAATTCAAGGTGTCATGGCATATGAAAAAAAAAGGAATAAAGGCAACTCAATCAAAAGATGCAGGAGCATGAGATGAAGGTGAGGAAACTGGTGGAGGAGTTGGGGAAACAAGAAAATGAGTTATTGGAACTAAAATCTAGACAAGATAAAGTCAGTATAAAAATGGATGACCCACACAACAGACCTTGCCATGATATTCTCAGATCTGTAGTAGTGTAAGGAGTGGATGGGAGGGATACTTCAATATTTGTACAGACCTGGATTTAAATTTGCTGAATAGGATCATAGGAGATTACTAGGCTGTTGACCTGGAGGCCATTTCAAGCCCTAGCCATTTCATCCCAATGTAATGTCATAGAAATGTTAGTTAATACCCAAGATTGCATTTATTAATGACTGCCCATATCCAGGAAGGTTATGGGCACTAGTCCCAGTAAGAATTCATCCACTTGTCCAGGTACCTCTTGAACAGTGTCATAGAGGTGCTCTGTTTCACATGAATAGGTACCTATACCAAAGATGTGGCAGACACTGGGAGATAAATCTGTCACTCCAGCATGTCCTATTTAAGTCACAGGCCATATTTAGGTCCCTGGAATGGGTGGCCCTACTACCATTTGATTTATGGATATGCAGCAAGTTCATTAGGTTTGGGTCTGAGATTGCTCTGTAAGCCAGGCATAAGTCTCTCCTAAGAAGTCTATATAATACAGAGTAAAGTGACAAGGACTTTAGTCTCTCTGCATATGGCATGTGCTAGAGTCCCTTGATCTTCTTTGTTACAAACCTCTGAGCTCTCTCCAACTGTTGCTGGTGGTTTGTATGCTACATGCCAAACGGGGGATTATACCCAGTTATGGGCTGGATTAATGCTGAGTACAGAGGGGGGTTGCTAATCAAGTGTACTATGTAGAAGGCCTTCCTTACTACAGTAGACACATGGTGGTCAAAGTTAAGGTCCCATTCAACTTGTGAACCCAAGCCCCTTACCACTCCATGGGTACTTAGGGTATTGTTATTGATTTGATAGTATGAAGGGACATTGTTTGTGCCAAAGGCAATGACATTTATTTGCATTCACTTTGAGACTATGACTAAGACACCAGTCACTGGTCTGCACAAGACCCTCCTGGAGTACACTGACTTCATTTGGGGATTTAATAACTGTACCCAGTTTGCAGATGTCTGCAAACATGGTCAGCCACAACCCCTTAGTTTTGACCAGAACGTCTGAGAAGTATATGCAAAACAGTAGGAGGCCCAGCACTGACCCCTATGGTACCCTGCTGGTGACAGGTCTGCTGGTTGTTGTGGAGTTGCCCACTTTGATAGTGTGTGTCCAGTTTGTGATCCAGTTAGCAACCCATCTTACAACAAAATGGTTTACATTCAGTTTGCTAAGTATATCAGTAATGCCAGAGTGTGGGATTTTGATGAAAGCCTTTGCCAAGTCAAACTATGCTGTGTGCACAGATTTACCCTCATCAATGGCCCTAGTTACATTTTCAAAAAATCCATAAGGTTTAACAGGCGGAATCTGCACTTGATGAAGCTGAGTTGGGTAAGATCCAGAGTTTGGAGGTTGCCTATGTCTTTATGTATGAGGTCCATAATGTTACATTCCATGGCCTTACTGATGAGGCTGGTCAGGGTTATGGGTCTGTAATTCCTCCAGGTCTGTTACTAGGCCACTTTTGTTGAGGGGAATAACTGTTGCTGTTCTCCATTCTGCAGGAACATAGCCTGTGGTTAGACTATGATTGAAAAGGGTACTTAATGGTGATGCTAGTTAATGTTTTAGCCTGCTTAGAAGACAGCCTGGGATGGCATCTGGTTCCACAGAGGCTGTGTTTTTTGCCTTGGTCAAGGCTTTGATGACCTCTTCTTAAGATATGCAGGGTGAGGGGTGGGGTTTGGGGCAAGGTTCATTATAGATTTGGAGGGGATAGGCGGTCAAATTTTAGCCAAACCTATATGCTGGCAGGTTTGCTATCTCTGTGGGATCAGTGCACGTGACACTGTTGGTCACTAGTTCTGCACATGCTTGGGTCCAACTTTTAGGCTATGTATGTAGCTGTAAAAGGCTTATGGTTATCCTTAGATGTGCGAAGTTTTTTTCAAATAGAACCTTAGAGGATTTGTCAGACCCAGAGCTGTTGGACATGCTCCACTTAAAGAAATCCCAATCCCTCTGAGCTACACACTCTAGGGACCTAAACCTTGTCAACACAATAAAAAGAACAAGCTGGAGGGATAGATTCCTGTCCCAGAGACTTCCCATACTCTGGAACAAACTACCTATTTATATCAAACAAAGCTCCTCATTAGCACTTTTCAAGAAAAATCTTGATAATTGGATGGGAAATAGGAAATTCATCCCAGGGATCACCTCTGTGGCTCTGCTCGACAGGGGCACAGGAAAATAATTTTCTTGGGTGGTGAAAGCCAGGGTACCTTTTTGGCTAGGCTTGTATAGGCCCTAGGGCTGACAGCCTAGTACCTACCTATGACAAGTTGTCTTATTTGCCTGTTGAAGCTGAGGAGGGTGCTTTTCCATTGTTGGGGTCTCACAACTGTTTTCATGGACAGGAACGTTTTGCTTTTATTGTAGAGTTTGTTGATGCTGGATGTCCACCATGGCAGCTTGTTTTTACTTGGGGCTACATATTTGATTCTTTCTGGTACAACTGAGTCTATACACTTATGCAAGTGACTATACAGGGCTTTAGTGTAAACTTTGGTGTAGTTACCACTTCCAGCTGGGGCTCAGAATGCATTTATACCTTCACCTAGGAAGGTATAGTTTGCCTTGGTGAAGTTTTTTAGTCTGATTTCTCCCTTTGTGAGTTCTGGTGTTAGTGCCAGCTCAAAGGTGACTGATTTGTGGTCAGATTTAACTAATGAGGGTCTGACAGTTGCGGTAGTGCATCCATTTGACATGTTAGTGAGGACCAGATACAGTATGTTTGCTCCTCTTGTAGGGGTATGAACAATTTATTCCACAGCATTTAGTCAAAGAGTTTTTACGCTAGTGGGTTCAAGCTAGAGTAGGTTTCCCAGTTGATGGTGGGATAATTGAAATCCCCCATAAACAGAGTGTTCAGTAATATTTGGATTGTCTCCAGTTTGGTCATGTAGGCTTCATACATGTCATTACCCATGGAGGGGGATCTATAACTTGCTATGACTTGAATTGGGGTCTTACCCAATATAACCTGAACTTGGAGTAACTCCATGGAGTTGTCCAGTCTAACTAGACAGGAGGTGAATTTATCTCTAGTATAGATAGAAATACCACCACCTTTGGTTCTCACATGTTCATTTTGCGGTCTGAAGATGCAGAAGGCATTGTAGCCTTGCAAGGCTGGGGTACTCTCTGAGGCCTTGAACCAGGTTTCTGTGACTTCATAGACATCTACATTTTCCAGTAACAGAAGTGCTTCCTGGGTGTGCAGTTTTTGGTTAAACTCCTAGCGTTTAACAGCATGACCCTTATTTTGTTATGATTGCAAATTTTACATTGGTAAGTTTGTCTTCAAGACTTTGCCTAAAAAGCGCACTATGGGGGAGGCAAGAGCCTTTGCCAGCAGCCAAAAGCCTAGAGGTGCCAGGTGCAAACCGTCTCTGGCAAAGCAGCAAAGTTTGTTGAACATGACATTCCAGGCTGACAGGAACTGAATCCCCTTTGAATGACACCAAAAATTAAGCTAATTAGTGAAATCAATCATTTTTTTAATATACTGTGGCATCATTCTAGGTGAGGGTAGTATGCTGCTCAAGGCTAAGGACGTACCTGCCTGGGACATGTATTCAGAGAGGTCAATCATGTCACTCTTCATATAGTCCAGTAAGGTATGTATGTCTCAGGTCATTCACTCCAACATGAACTATGAGAGTCATAATGGTACTTGTTGCTTAGGTACATTTCCCTTCCCATTGTTCATCTTGGGTGCCAGTGAAACAGAGTGGGGGCCATACTAAAGACTGGATTATAAGACAAGCAGCATGGAAGAGGGGTCTGATAATGAGCATGGAAGTAAAAGTTGCAGGAGGGCTTTTCACATTGGTGCACCAACAGAGAGTGGAAATGGAGCCAGTGTTACAGCAGTAGTGCAGAAAGGGTCTGTGGGAAGGATGGTAGATACTGCAAGTATACAAATTAAATATCGGGGAAGGTCTCACAACTGTCACGCTAAATAAGAAACTATCAAATTTTATGTAGACACAATGAAGGCAACACACAAATTGGTAGCAGTGGCCATCCCTAAGTAGAGGAAAAGAGGTGCAACATTGGAGGTAGGAGGTAAGGAAGGAAGGGTATGAAAGTTTGCAGTGTTGCAGGAATGGGTGGTACATTTGAGTCATTAAGAATGGCAGATACTGGCACTCAAGACAAGCAATAGTAAGAGAAATGGGAAATAAATCCCCATGGTGAAAAGAGGAGAAGGTGACAAGCATAGTAAATTCCCAGTGTGTACATTAAATAGAAGAAGAAGGTGGTACAAAGAACCCTGCAAAACAAGGACAAGAAGGGAGGACTGTCACCTCTAAAGGCCCCACAGACAAAAAGAAGACAGTCCCTATGGACAAACCAAGATGGTCTGACAAATAGGAAGTGTCAGAAGAGTGAAGTGATGTGGAGGAAAAGGAGATGAAGAACCAAGACATGCCAGGAGCAAGGGAAGGATGAGGGCTCCCTATTGAAGTGCCTGTACTCGAAATCATGAATACTGACAAGCCAAAAAAAAAAAAAAGACTGAAAACACTGGAGAAGAGCATACCCTGAAAATCGCTGTTCTTCTTAAAACTGCATTTTGCAGGTGGGGCAAGCCACCCACAACCACTAACTTATATAATTTTAAGATTGCTGTACCTCAGAGAGAAGAAAATATTCCGAGAAATAGCATCTTTGAATTAACTGTATGAAAGTATGTTCTTTCGGCCATTCAGTCTCCACATTTCAGGACTCGCTCCAGCGGGTCCCAACATTTCAAAGGGTTACCTACACAGAAAGATCCAAACCCAGGAAGATGTAGAAGACTTCAAGGGTTAACAGCTGGTTTATAAAACATGTGCCAGGCTCTGACATTGTAAGATAAGTTAGGTATAGCAACAGAGTCCAGTAAATGTAGTACTTTATGCATGGAAAGGGTTCAGGGCAAAGAGTACTTCAGGATGTGCCTGCTTTGCTTTGTATTTTGTACGTTGTTGAGGTGGAGCTGAAGCAACAGCAGAAAAAGATAAATGAAGAGGATGGCAGGATGGAGAAAGAACCAAGGTGATAATGTGGGAAGATAGAGGAGTATGCTGAAATTCTGGAAGTGAAGGCACAAGAAAAAGATGAGGGACTGACAATTATTGCGGAGGCTTTGCATATATGTAAGATAAAGAGTAGGCAGGAACTTTGGTATGGACACTGACCTAATGAGTGACAGAAGATTGCTTCCATATGAATCATATGAATAAATGTTATGGACATTATTGTGGATTAATACGTTTCTGGGTATTTGAAAACTCTATAGAACTGTAGTAAAACAGAAGGGAGTAAGGTCCATTGTGGATAAATGATACTCTTGCTACAGACCATATAATTCATGTGAGTTTTAGGCCATTGGTGGCAAATTACAGACTCATGTAATGAACATTTCAGTTCAAGTATGGCTTCTGACTATGGTTTAGAAAAATATGGCAATATCCCTGATTATGAGAAAACAGCAAATGTTTACAATTTTCTAGATAAACAGATTGACTTGTAGATTTAGCTCAATACTGAGCAGTATCCTACCTTCACCAAGAATGATGCCACAATACAGAGATAAGATGATCAGCTTTAACAATTGGCTTAAACACTGGTGTCATTCAAAGGGGATCCAGTATCTGTCTGCCTGGGATGACATGCTGGACAAGCCACGCTGCTGAGGGACGGCTTGCACCTGTCACCCTGGGATTCGGATATTGGCAAAGGCTCTTGCCACCCCATAGTGCCTTTTTAGGCAAGGCTCAAATTCTAAACCTACCACCCTAGAACACAAAAAGGAAATAAACTAAGGGTAATGCTGCTCAATGCCAGAAGTCTAAATCTCAAAATGCACGCACTCGAGGCCCTTCTCAGTATGGAGAACATCGATGTCTGTGCTGTGACAGAAACCTGGTTCAAGGCTCCTGAGAGCACCCCAGCTATCAGGTTTTACCTCATATCATGCGTTCCGGCCCCAAAATCAGGAAAATACCAAGAAAGGAGGGTATCCATATTCATCAAGGACACCCACACCTCAAGACTGGTAACGCATGATGCATCGGAGACCATCCAGGTGCAATTAACCGTAGGCAAGACTGCTCTGCAAATAGTAGCATGTTACAGGCCACCCTCACAAACTCAGGAACCTCACATGGCCTTCCTGAAAACACTAGAGGGATAATTGTATCACCAAACACCATCATACTAGGTGACTTCAATTACCCAAATATAGACTGGGAACACTACTCAAGCCCAAACACCCTAGCCCAAAAGTTCCTGGAATTCATAAACTCAAATGCCATGGAACAACTAGTCACCATTCCACAAGAGGAGATAACATACTCGATCTCATCATCACGAACATGGGAGCACAATGTTCAACACGGAAGTATACCCCTCACTGGTGAGATCAGATCACAAACTAATCTCGCTGGAGGTCCTCATCCCACCCCACCTGAAATAAAAAGACCACAGTAAAGAACTTCCCAAAAGCCGACTTCACACTTCTAAAGACTAGTGTGGTCTCCTTTAAGGCCCAGGCGGAAAACAGTACTCAAGCCGCTGAATCACTTACAAATGCCTTCTACCAGCACCTGCAGGACTGCATGGATAAGGCAATCCCAAGCAAAACAAAGACTCTTTGTACCAAAGGCAGCGTCCAGTCTGGTGGACCCCAGCCATAAACAAACTCTACAACAAAAGGAGGAAGCTACTACAAGATAGAGCAAAATCCTTAAAAGGTAAGACACCCTTGATCACTATAAGTAAAAACTAAGAGCTCTCATAAAATCATCCAAAGCAAATTTCGAGAGAAAAATAGCTAAAGACTCAAAAGACAATCATAAGGCCTTCTTTAGCTATGTTAGAAACCTAGGAGGAAACTCCCAGATATGCTCAGAACTAGTTCAAAATGATGTGAAGATTACTGATCCTACAGACATTGCCAACATACTGGCTGACAGGTTCAGTGCAAACTTCTCACCCCTCCCCCAAAGGAGAGATATCTATACCAAATGATTGCAGCCCCCAAACATCTCCAGCCCAAGTGAGAACTGCTCTCTCCAAAGCAAAAACACAGCATCCATGGGACCTGATGGTGTCCCCGGCTGTGTGCTCCACGAACTCAATGAGGAATTAAACCCACAGCTAGGACAGCTGTTCAATCAAAGTCTTACCTATGGATACCCAGGGGTGGCGCACTGCAACTGTGGTCCCACTTCACAAAGGCGGTGCCTCCACCGACCCTGGTAATTACCGCCCATTAGCTTGACAAGCCTTATCTGCAAAGCCATGGAGAGGATCATAATGGACCTCATAAATAAAGACATTGGGAATTTGCAGACTTTGGATCCAACCCAGTTTGGCTTTGTCAAAGGCAGATCATGCCTTTTAAACTTGGTTGACTTTTGAAACAGTCACCAAAGCCATTGATGAGGAAAGGCAGTCCATACAGCCTACCTCGATCTGGCTAAGGCCTTGATACAATACCCCACTCGGGTATCATTGAAAAACTCATCAGCTTAAATGTTAACCCATACATCACAAGATGGGTTGCAAACTGGCTGAGTGACAGAACCCACAGGGTCAGAGTTGCTGGCGCCATGTCAGACTCAAAGCCTGTCACAAGTGGTGTCCCACAGTCAGTCCTGGGCCCACTCTTGTTTGGCATCTACTTTTCTGAAGTACAAGCAAACACAGGAGGGTTATGGCTGACAAAGTTTGCAGATGACTGCAAACTAGGCGCCATAGTAGAAAACACATCTGACACAGATATCCTTCAGAAGGGTCTCACAGAAGCGGATAACTGGTGCCAGAGCCACGGCCTAAAGTTAAATGCCAAAAATGCATAGTCATACCCTTCGGGAAAAACAAGGTTACCCCTAGCTACAAATAGGAGGCAATCCACTGAGCACAGAAGAAGTTATCAGGGACCTGGGGACCCAGGTTGATAGTAGTCTGTCATTCGACACCCATGTAGCTAAAGTAGTTAGGAAGACCTTCTACATTGCCCACCTTATCATGAAGGGATTCTCATCTAGATCAAGGGAGGTTATAGTCTCCCTTTACTCATCACTCATCAGACCAATGATTGAGTACAATGCCCCATTTGGAATGTATCTGACCCGACACTTGCAGCAGCTGGAGAGGCCACAAAAGTTCCTCACCAAAAGGATAAAGGGTCTCAAAATCTATCCTATGCTGCCCGACTGAAAGAACTCCAGCTCTATTCAGTCGCTACCGCTTGCTCAGAGGTGACCTTTGCCTAACATACAAGGCCATGTCAAACCCAGATTTGATGAATATGCTTCACCTCAAAAATCTAGATCCATCAGAGCCACAAGGCGGAGACTTAAACCTCGACACGGCTATTAATAGGACGTGCTGGAGGGATAGATTCATCACCCAAAGACTCCCTATGCTGTGGAACAGAATCCCGGTACATGTGAGGCAGAGCACCTCGCTGGCCTTGTTCAAGAGAAATCTTGACCAATGGATGGGAGATCGCAGATATACCCCAGGGATTACCTCAGTGTCACTGCTCGACAGAGGCACAGCAAAATAATGGGTATAGTTCCCCATACTAAAGGGGTGGCGTAAGCCACAAAACGATGGGCTAGGCTTGTAAATGCCCTCGGGCAGATAGCCTAGTATGAACCTATGAACCTATGAACCTATGAACCTCAGTCCTATATGTGCATAACATAATTAATGAGAAAATAATGCAGTGTCTTGAAATGATTTGTATTTTTCTGGCAACTGTTATATGGCAATTTGTTTTGTTAAATAAATTACATAGATATACTAGTAAACCCAGAAAGAGAAATTAAAATGTGTGTGGGAGGGGGATTTCATGTTTTGTGAATGTTTAAAAGAGTAATATAATGCCACTTGATAATTGTGGCCCACTTTAGCATAATTGCAGATTAAGTAGGGGTATTGATAATATAAGTAGATTGGGTATGTAATAAATATATGGATTATAGTATAGCTAAAATGCGTGCTACAGAGTAGACCCAGCCCTTCCCACAGTAGTAAAAATGTTATGGGTATTGTGAGGAAACTGAAAAGGTAAGATGTTGAGATGCATGCCATGAAGGCACATAAAGGCATTAATCAAGGTTTTTGGCAATAGTGGCTCGGAGAGTAAAGAAAGGGAAGCAGGACAATAAACAGGGCCACATGGAGGGTGAAGAACTTTATGAGGAACAATAGTCAAGTGGCTGTTAAGGCAGATGACAGATAGTGACTTTGACTTATCTTTTCAAGGAAGACCCTGGAGAATCAGTGTGTGCCCATGCAGCATGTTAAAAGATGCCTGTGATCCAGCAACTGAGGACTGGACAGCATGTCAGAGTGAAGAGGGGTAGGAGTTATAATGTGCGGGAGGCGGGTATATCAATAACCCAATAAAGATGGAGCATGTTTTAAGCAGAATTCAAATGGAAGGGTGGGGGATGCTATGTTGACAGGACCTTAAGTTGTCTAGGAAAGATGTAGAAGAAAGAGTATAATCAAGTTAGCATAGACTATACCCCAGGAGGAAGAAGAAGAAGAGGAGTAGGGATATTCGTAAAAGGAGGGAGAAGTTGGTGTTGGGAAAAAAGTGTGACAGAGGTGATAATAGATGTTTGGTGGAGTACAGGTGTACCTTTGAGAAAATGAAGCACTGACAGGTTCATGTTACAGCCCAAAACAGAGATGAAGGAAAAGCAATGACAGGAATTGTTGACACAAAGTAAAAGGAAAATAACAGGCTAACCTGGGCAAGTTTACAGGTGAATGTAATGCTAGAGTCAAGGTTGGACTTGTTATTTGGGGAAGACAGAGTTCAATGTGAAATGTCGGAAGCATCTAAGGAGGTCTAGGAGAAGGATAGGAGTGTTAGATGAATGGAGAGACAGACAGGAGTAGGAAAATGTGAGGGGTGTCAGGTCACTCCTTAATGACTATGGTGTGGAAGGAAAGGTGCACAGGACTACAGAGGTAGAGAGAATCCAGGTAAAAGCAGAAAACCAGATCAGGTGGAGTGGCTGCAGAAAAACACTAGTGAGATGGTCCACAGGAATCACTCAGAATATGGGAAGGTAGGAAAAATCGAATGGGATGTAATAAAGGCATCTCAGAGAGCAGAGGTAATGAGCTACAGAGGGTAGCAAAATAATGGAAGCAGGATAGGTCAAGGGAGTTAGAAATGGAACTTGGGTAGGAGCAGAAAGAGATATACAAGGAGCAGGAAAAACTAATGGAGGAAATGCCAATCAAAATGGGGATGACAGGAAAGATACAGGCTGAACTGGGAGAGTTAGAAGAGGAGTAGATACAAGCAGATAGGTCTATATTAAATAACCGAAGAGCCGTTTCAGCGAACACCTCTTCAGCAACACATAAACAGCGAATGCACAAAGTCATGTACGCTGACATCAGCGATTTCTTTCCCTGGGAAAGAAATCGTTTGTCTAAAAGCAAAAAAAAAATCATTAGAAACAAAGTGCGGGGCTCCGCCTCCACACCCCCCTACTTGGGTGGCTGTGCCCCACGGACACCCCCTAACTAAATATACCAACTCCAAGATCGAACTACAGTGGGGAAAATGGCAAACCTATGGGAATGGCCAAGCGATTTCTTTCCCAGGGAAAGAAATCACTGTTCTAAGCAATTGCAGTTTAGTGCATTCATTCATTATGTGTTGCTGAAGAGGTGTTTGCTGAAATGCCTCTTCAGTTATTTAATATAGACCCACAGATGGGTCTATATTAAATAACCGAAAAGGCGTTTCAGCGAACACCTCTTCGGTGATACAAACAGCGAATGCACAAAACCATGTACACTGACATCAGCGATTTCTTTCCCTGAGAAAGAAATCACTTGTCTAAAAACAAAAAAAAATCATTAGAAACATAACCCCCTAAGTAAATATACCAACTCCGAGATCGCACTACAGTGGGGGAAAATGGCAAACTTATGGGGATGGCCAAGTGACTTCTTTCCCAAGGAAAGAAATCACTGTTCTGAACGATCGCGGTTTAGTGCATTCATTCATTATGTGTTGCCGAAGAGGTGCTCACTGAAATGCCTCTTTGGTTATTAAATATAGACCCCAAGCAGATCTGGAAAGGAGGGGTGAGTATAAAAATAAGTGCGGGTGATGTGAAGTTAGTGTACAAACTTAAGGATTTGAAGAAGAAGGCATGAATGGCAAAAGCAGAGATTGAAGAAGGTGACAGGGATACTCAGAATAAGGAACTAAGGAAGAACAATAAGTTCTATACAGGATGAGATGATTTTTGAGGAATGGGAAAGCCAGGAGTTGAGGGAGAAAGTCATGGAAAGCTTGCATAAAGTAGTGAGTTCAGGAGAGCTTGTAGATGTGATCAGATACATTAAAAGAGGAAAAGCTGGTGGCCTGGATACTTCTCCAATAAACTATTATAAGTTAGTAGAGCTGTAGGTAGGAGATTATTTGGTAAATCTGTTTAATGAGATAGAGGAAACTGGGGTTACACCAAAGTCTATGTGGTAGGTGTTACATAAGGTGAAGGTGGAAAAATATCCCAGTAAAAGACAGGCCTATTTCATTATGTTATAATAATGCTGAAGCAATAGAGTACAAGTGGCTAAACTAGATGCTTTCCTAAAAAGAGGGTACTGAGAATCTCAACGCAGGGACTGTGCATGGTACATCATCTGCAGAGCACTGGAGGCTGTTATTTCATTTTTGTGAGAAGCTGTGAGAAAAAGAAGATAAGTGGGAGTGGGAGTGGTGTTTATGGATATACAACAAGCTTTTGATTTTGTCAATAGGAAATCTGTGCTGCAAACGTTGAGCAAGTTTTCAGGACAGGACACAACAGGTAATGCAAAGCAACAGAGCTTCTTAAAAAGAACCAAATATTCAAATTAGGGTAAATGAGAGTTTATCAATCAAGGTGAGCTTATAGAGAGAAACAAAGGCAGGGTTGCCCATTTATCCTTGGTAATTTTTTTACTTTACTTATGAGAAAAATAAGCCTAAGGGATAAGTAAGCGGATTGAACGCCATGAAGTAAAGGTGTGAAATAGTAGTCTAAGCCTGTTTTCTAACAATTCTATGTTGATTCATAGATTGTCACTAGGCTAATGACTCAGAGGGGTTTCTAAGCCTAGCCAAGTTTTTCCAAAAGAATAATGATGTCCTGTATCCAAATAGGATATTTAGGGAAAGGCATTTATAACCTACCTCTGTCCATAAGGGACATAGGTGCTAGGCCCAGTGTAAATTTCCTTTTCCCCATCCACTGGGTCTAGGTTGCACTTAAACTGGGTAATAGATGAACTCAGTTTCACATGGATGGGAAGCTTGTTCCATAGTAGGTGCAGTCTGTGAGAAACTTTATCGGTCTCTTCAGCATGTTTGGTTTAAGTTACAGACAAAATTCAGGTCCCGAGATCTTGTATTTCTGGTGCTTTTGACTTATGACTATGCAGGAGATTCATAAGTTTGGGATTTGCAGATGCCTTGTAAGCCAGGCATATATCACTCCTAAGTAATCTATAGGAAACTGAGTACAGGGAAAAGGATTTAAGGTATTCTGCATAACAAAGGTTTGCTATGCTTTGTATTCTTTTTGTAAAGAGCCTCTGAGGTCATGCTAGTTGCTACATATGCCTGGTCAGGTACATACTGAAGGGAGTATTGTACTTTATGATTTGTGATAAGGACAAAGTACAGTGAGATGATGACCTCTTTGGGCCTAGATGCCACATCCTTACTGATGAGGTGAACAACATAAAAGGATTTCCTCACCACTTGGTGGCTAAAGGTAAGGTTACTGTCTATGTTTGTACCCAGATCCCTGACCACTGGGTCGACTCTTAGGGGCATATTATCAACATGGTAATTAGCTGCGATGGTTGACTTCCCAAAGGGTACAATTATGCATTTCTTAGCATTAAGTTTAAGACCACAGCTTTGGCATCATTTGTTAGTCAGAGGTAGGCCTTCTTGATGAATGCTAGTGTCTGCAGGGAAGTCGAGGATAACCCCCAGCTTGCAATCATCCGTAAACTTAGTCAGGCATAAACTGTCAACATTTGCTTCCATTTCAGAGAAACAGATGCCAAAAATGAGTAGGCCCAATACCAAGGCCTGGGGAACTCCATTAGTGACTGGCCTCTTGGTGGAGGTGGCCTCACCTATTTTGACCTCATGGGTCCTATCAATGACCCATTTAACTATCCAGTGGGTGATAAAAGGGTTTATACCTAAATTAGTGAGTTTATCTATAATGCCCAAGTGTGGTATTGTATCAAAAGCCTTAGCCAGGTCGAGGTAAACTATGTGTACAGTCTTGTCTTCATCCAATGCTTTGCTGACCCTCAGAAAAGACCACTAGATTTAATAGTCATGACCTTCCTTTAACAAAGCCAAAATGTGATGGGTCCAGTGTTTGCATGTTACCTATATCCTCATTTATCATATCCATGATGATTCTTTCCATGGCCTTACATATGAGGTTAGTCAGAATTATGGGCCTGTCATTACCGGGATCAGTGCTTGGACCTCCTTTGTTAAGGGGAATGACTGTAGCCATCTTCTTTTCCTTGGGCACAAAACCTGATTGTAGGCTCCAACTGAAAAGTGATTCAAGTGGTCCAGAGAGGTCATGTTTCATGCTATTTATTAAACATTCCAGAATGTTATTGGGGCCCATCAATGCAGTGTTTTTGGCATTGGAAAGTACATTGATAACCTGTTCCCTAGTAATGGTTGGGGGAATTGTGGTATGTAGTATTTCTTTTGGACTATTGGGGGGAGTTGAGAGAGAAGTTTGAGCTGAATCTTTCAGCCAAAAGGTTGGAAATGGCCTCTGGTTTCCCCCTTCATTTACCATGACGGGAAAGGACCCCATTCCTGAGTGATAGTATGATTAAAGTTCATGAAACTAGTATTATTTCAATCTTTGATGTCAGCCAGAAGTGCTCTTTGCAGCACCAACAATGTTCCCAGTAATGACTCCTCCTGAAAATCGTACAGAGTTACATGTATTGCTAACATATCTAAATACGACTGTAGATTATTTTTTATAAGATCCATTGCTCCTAGTACTATTGGAACTATCTGAGTATCTTTCTTCTACATTGCTCTCATTTCTGCTTGCAAATCCTGATATTTTATGACTTTGTCTTTCTCTCTGTTCGCAAGACACTGAATTCACTGGGCGTGGTGATTTCAATGATCAATGCTACTTTTGTCTTCTTTTCTTGACCGCTATATTTAGTTTTCTAGCATCTATCTTTAGCACTGTTGGTAATGGGTGATCCCATGTGATGTAGACTTCACCATTTTCTATGACGCTTCATGGCTCCTTTCCACTCTTTTTTCAGCCACTTCAATGCCATAATGTTTGCACAATCGCCAGTGCAACAATCTTGCCATATTATTATGCCTTTCAATATATAGTCCTTCTGCAATTAGTATGTCACAACCAGCAATGAGGTGTGAGACTGTTTCCAATTCTGTTTTACAAAACCTATATTTATCTGTTTCTCCCACATGTTCAATGAACTTTGTAAACTAACGTGTATAATGCAGCCCACTATTTTGTGCTGCCAATATTAAACTTTCATCTCTTGGTTTGAATTCACCTCTCCTTAACCATTCCTGCATTCATTCCTGATCAACATGAGGTTCTTCCAGACATTTTCTACACTTGCAACTATATGCATTTTCCACATATCTTGCCTTCTCATCTGGTCCTTCACCTTATATTCTTTCTTTTGTTTTTTTTTTGACACATTTAGTTGCTACGTGATTTTTGTCTACTTCTGGTTTGGTTTCCATTCCTGCTTGACACCAATATGCTTCTGCTAAATTAAGCAGAGAAGTCATTTTAGATTTATTCTCCTCATGTTTCACAACTTTCACTGTGTTTGGGTCTTGTGAGGTCAGCAGATATGTGTGGAGTCCCACAATTGCAGATCTATGCATGTAATCAATTTCAAGGAGGCCCATCCCTCCTTCGGAATGGGGAATATATAATCTTGGTATACACTGATTTTTATAAATCATTGGGTGAGCATGAAGCATCCTTCTTGTTTTCCTATTTCATCTCTTCAAGAGCCTTTGGTTCAGTGTGGGTGATGCCATTTACAATAAGTTCTGTGTATTGTTGCATTATTTCCCCTGAGGTTACAGACATAGCTATAGAAAGCTTTGTGGTTATCCTTTGCTTTTAGTATGTAAGGCTTTGTATTCTCCTATGCTTGGCCAAGATTTTTGTTTCTTTTGTTGTATAACCAATTGATATTGTGATTCCACCAGGGTGGCTTGTCTTTTGAGTTTGTCGTATTGTTAATACAAGTGGGCACAGCTCACTCTATACAGCAATCAGTATGGCTGTACAGAGATTTTTTTTAAATAGCTCAGCATATGCTATTGTGTTTACTGGGTTTGGGGGTGCTTGGAATTTAGCCAAGATGTCACTTAGTACGGAGAGTTTAGCCTTGGAATAGTTCATACAGGTTTATGGTTTTGGTGGATCCACAGATTTAATTTTTATTTCTAGCAATACTGCCTTATGATTAGATATGAAGAGTCAAGACATTACACGGGGTGAGGAACATCACCCCTCCCATGTTCATGAGTACAAGGTCAAGGATGTTTGTACCCTGGTAAGAGAATGGACTAACTGTTCCAGGATGTTGAAATTAAAGTTTAGGAATCGCTGGGCTTGTGCATAAGAAGTGGTAAAGGATTCCCAATCTACAGAGGGGTAGTTGAGATTCCCCATGAATATCATATTGGGTTGAATGGGGAGGGACTCTAATACATTAAAATAGGTAGTATGGGTTTCCTGGGACATGGAGGGGAACCTATAGGTTACAAAGATATGGTACGAGACCCTGTTTATGGTGAGTTGCATATGTATGAGTTCCAGTGGGTCATACACTTCAACTAGTCTGGATGTGAGGTTGGTTTTAATATAGACAGACTTCTCCACCTTTAGATCCCCTCCTGTGCAGTAGCTGCTCTAAAGGTGTGAAAGGTATTATAACTTTGCATTGCTGAGGTACCCTCTGCAACTTTAAACCATGTCTCCATTACTACACAGATGTCTACACTCTCCAGAGAGAGGAAGGCTTGCAGGGAGTGAAGTTTCCTGTTAAGACTTCTAGCACTGAACAGTATCACCTTCAGCTATTCCTTCATAGGTTCTGTTAACTGGGGAGTTTTATTAGTTTGGCATTTCCTAAAAAGGCACTACGGGAGTGGAAAAGGTCTTTGCCAATATCCAAAAGCCTAGAGGGAATAAGTGCAGGCCATTCCTGGCAAAGCAGTGTGGTCTCTCAACTATGTCCTCCCAGGCCATCAAATATTGTACCCCATTGGAGTGACACCAGAAGCTAAGCTAATTGTTAAAAATCAATCATTTTCTGTTGGTAACATGACATCACTCATGCAGAAGGTAGTATACTGTTCAGTGCTAGGCTCGTAGCTGCCTGAGACACAATCAGCCAGCTCAATCATGTCTCACTTCATATAGTCAAAGGAGGTACGTCTCAGGTCATTAACATCCGCATGGACTATGACACAGTCAAACTAGTATCTGTGGTTCAATGACCTGATATTGGAAGATGAAAAATGGATGCTGCCTCAAGTGATAATGATCTTTGTAAAGTTCATCCGAGAATCAGGTTTGTTGCTCTGACACAAGAAGTGTACAGTAATTGGGGATGCGGAGGAGTTCCAAACCCAGTAAGACTGCCACAGTCATATGATTGGGAGACGTATGTGGGATTTAAGGTAAACTGTACAGTGGGGGTGATCATATCTGCCGTGACCTCATCTGAGCCTGCTGCTTTCCCTGACTTCATTTTCCTTAGGGCTGTTCTTAATTCTTCTAGGTTGGGCTCATCTTCTTCTTCTTCTTTCATGGAAGGCTGTGTCTCGGACAGTGCAGCTTCTGTGAGTTGTTCTTCACTCAAATGCTGTTGGAAGTACTCCTTCCATCTGCCTTTGATCCTCCATGGGCTGGTGATCAAGTTGTTGTTGGCATCCCTTATGAAAGGTGGCTGATGACTATCTACTTTATCTTTCTGTCTTTGCCTTCTAACCTGATGGAGGTTCCTTGGGCTATCTACCAAGTGATTTTTCAGAAGCTAGTAGGGTCCCTCTGATGCCTTGTTATTCACTATTGTGACTCCTTTATTACTCTCTTTGTTAATCAGCCAGTATTCTTTCATTACCTGGTCTGCCTTTTCTATCTCTCACTTTTTCCTGCACTCATCCTTTCTTTTGATGACTTCCTGTACTTCTGCATTGCACCACCAGTTTTCCTTATGTACCTTATTTCCATACCTGACTCTGCTATATATCTTTTCTACAGTTCTCATACATGTTGTTTTGAAGAACTGCCATTTTTCCTTAAATTCCACATATTTTCTGTTTTCCTGATGACTTCTTTGAACTATTGTGCTTTCTGTCCATTTAATTTCCAGGTCTTCAGTCTAGTCTCTTTTAACCGTAGAGCCTTCTCTGACCACTTTTTGAAAGCTGATTACCTGCAAACAGGCAGACATGCTTTTTTTTGTCCCAGTGCAGATGTATAGACATCAATCATAACAATATTCTAAATAGGAACAACTTATCCGATCCTGATGATATGCTGCCAGAAGTAAATCTTTCAGATGAATACTGTCCCAAATTTTGTAAAACTGGCAAATTATGTATTCAGTATTAAACAGGCCCACTTAACTGGAAATGGGCAGTATAGTCAGTAATTCTGAAAAAGAGGTAAGAGCTCTGACCCACTGACATCACACAGACCTGTCCCTGTACTAAGCCATGACTATTAAGTTATTCATGGCAATAGCTGCACTTAAGCCCCCCACAGATCCCCTTCAAAGGAGTTAATATGGCTCACTGCAGGTTTATCAACATCCCTGGCAAGGATCAGTGGCTGTGAGTTATTTCCTCTGCTCTTTGACTTTTGTTTAGACTTATGCAATTAAGTGTTCAGCATCTCCCATTTACAATATACATACTTAAGGGGAGAAAGAATGTAACATTTTCATTACTTCCAAATGAATTACATGTCTATTTTTCAGACCCAGAGAAGAACCTAGAAAACCTGCTTGCAGACCTTGCAAGGTTTGAAAGACCCTCAGATTATGTGATTAACTAGATTAAAACAAAAGCCCTTCAGCTACATTTTGCCCTGTTGGTAAACTTGGCTAAAAAGTGGCTTATTTATGGGAAGGGAATGTCCTCAAGTATTTGACGGCAAAGATCCAAGGCCTACTCTGGATGAGGCGATGAATTTGAACTATGCAGTAATGGTAAATTGATACAACACATCATTACCTGTTCTTGGATTTGCCAGAGCAGATGCAAGCATGTCAAATGTTTATTTTTACCATTGTTTCTGCATGCTTCACAGACCATTCCTTATGAATCCCCACATCAGGATTTTTAATACACTAAAAAAGTACTTCCCTTATTTATTTTGGCTGAGGAGAAATGTAAAATAGCATGGAATTTATTTTTTTCCTGTAATATTGATAATTTTACGGTCCCAAATGCTGAAAGATTTTATAAGGCCAGTTTATGGAACTGTTTTACAATTTTTAAACACAGTTTCTTGCCCTGAGACAGACAAGAGCAAGGGAGGGATTAGGCTGACCCCATAACTTTATTTTGGGCATTTGAAGATTTAGGATGTGAGGGATGGGTCAAGGAGCTTACAGTAATAAGGGCAATGAGCTGTTGGAGAGACTGGGGTAGAGATATGGTCAGAGAACCACAGAGGGTACCAGAGCTAGAGCATTGAGAAGAACCTGTCGATTAAGACAGGCCTTAGATATATGAGCAATTTCAGGCCAAATAAAACAAACTATAAGCAACAGATTAGAAATAAACTATTGACTTCTGTCTGATGCACAAGTCAGCGTCATTTCTTAGTGGGTCTCAAGGTAAGATAGTGGGAGTTAGACTTTTACTAAACCAAGTACATAATATTTTGATTAGAGCCAATTGCAAGAGATGAGAGTCCCTTACCTGATCTTGAGAGAAGGAGATGGCTATACATGTAACTTGGGCAAGTGGGCACAATCAGATTTTGCTGAGCTATGAAACAGGATTATAAATATTAATTCTTATATATGCATGGAAATGCTTATAAAGGTGCTTCTACATTCCCAGTAAGCTGGCAAGAATGTTCACCACAGTTTACCCTCAATGGTGAAGCTGTAAAGATGGGTTACTGTTTAGATGGAATCCTATTCTGGAATTTTTCCAGCCAATGACATCTGAAGGCTAATTTCCAGGACCTTTATGATAGGATCTGGCCAGGTTGAGTGACTCTTAACCCTACATTGTTGATTCTGTCTATATGGCAGCATACGGTATGGGGGGGGGGGGTGGAGGAAAGAACTGACATTTCTGTCCTTAATGATGACAGCAGCTTAAAAGAGTATCACAGACAATGGAAGTCTAATAAACATTCAACTTGTGGGAATGAGAAAACAATTATTACGTCTCATTAAAAAATGGAAAAGGATGAGAAGGACGTGTAATTATTAGAACCTCCTGGGCCCTGACTCAAGCCGATGAAAAATTAACAAAGACAGAGAAGTGTATAACGCACATGTCTAATATAGTGCTTAAAATGGGATGCTTGATGGTGAAAAGATCTTCATCTTTAACTTCAAGACTTACATGTTTAGTATTAATTAGCATGACTTTCTTCCAAAGAACATAAGGAGTTTTATGTTAGTATGCTATGTACCAGTTTTTCAAGCACACTCTCAATTTTGTTTTTATTCCTTATAAATAAAGAAATACACTTAGTAAAAGGTCACACCAGCCTACTTTAAAATTAGTTATTTATCTGCTGGGTTGCATGTCTATCATTTCCACTGAATGCATCTTATGGCTGGGATTCATAGTTAAGCACTGGCTGGTTGTGTAGCACTAATATTCAGGGACTGGCCTTATGGGGTATCTCACATCTTAAAAAATACGCATTAAACATTTTGGAAAACACGCATTACACATTGTCTCCAAGTTTCTACACCATTTACATAACCAGTAATTGGCATTGCACTGAGCATGTCTATGAATCCCAGCCTAAGTAAAAGAAATACAAGATTCACTTCTATGCAAATGATAACATCAAATTGCAAGGAGCATTTGCAGTAAATGTATAGTCGAGTTACACAAATTCAATTTACAATGCAGAATAGCTAATATTACATCTGAGAGTAGCAGATAAAGTGGACTTTTCTCTCTTCGGTATCAGCAAAACAAATAATACATAAAACAAAATTAATTTAAAAATTCTGAATTTCTCACACAAATGACTATTGTATGTAAGTACTTTTCCATTATCAGGGCAACACTTTAAACACAGTAGAGTGTGGTTGAAAGCATCGCACAGTTGTGTACTGTAAGCTAAATTATCCTTAGGAATTAATTGGAAAAAACTGAGTCTTTTTAGTTTGTTAAATCAAAGAAACACTGCTGCACATTAATAATACTTTTGTAAGCATTTAAAAAAAGAAACCGCTTCGGGGCTAACAGCTGTGCGAGTATTCCGACTGCCAGTTATCGCTTTTAAAGTCTCCTTTACATGTGTGAAAGCCTTACATTACAGAAAGATAAAAGGAATGCTAGTCCCTATTACAATACTGATTAAATAAAAAAACAGAGAAAAGATATCCAGCTCCTGTTAATCCCCCCAACAGTAACTGTTGCCCGCAAACCACATATTCCATCTCTGAATACGCTCCTAAAAAGGCTTACATTACGGAGCATTCAGTGGGTGCTAGTCCATATTACAAATGTTTTTAAAATACAAAAAACACAGAGAAGTGATGCAGCTAATGTCAGTCCCCCTTACAGTAAATACTGCCAACAAACCAAATCTTCCATGCTAGCATTACATCATGGATTCTGAGCACCAGCTGCCACATTTAAAGCATTACTGTACCTATTTTTTGTATTGCTTAAATTAGGAAGAGATTAGGTGGTGGTAATTAATATTACAATTGCAACTGACATAATAAAAAAAAGAGAAAAGTGATGCATTTCCTGTTAATCTTCCTGTATAATACCTTTCCCCAGCAAAACACAGCTTCCATTCATAAATTGCAAGTATTCCGAGCATCTGAAGAAATAGGGTATGTGATACTGTTTTCATGGATAATATTTCAATAGGGAGATGTGACATCTGAATTTTACACAGATGTGGTTGGCAGAAGAGACAAGAGACATGACAAAAGACAGGATTCCGAGCACAACTTCAACGTTTCAATTGTTGCCCCGATAACGGAAAAGTACCCCTATGTAAATGTGTTACGTCTGAACAGATGGCTAAATCAATTAATGAATGAAAAGGTAGAAGAAGGAAAGTTAGGTACACTATGTTCTTTTTTATTTGACATTCATGTTTTCTTTCTTTTGGTTTATAAATTGATTGTAACATATTTTACCAAACTAAATCCATCATATATATTTATATGGGGGGAAAAAACAGAATTCTAATAAAAAATTGGTAGATCATAGGTTCATAGGATGATACTAGGCTATTGGCCTGGAGGCCCTTATAAGCCTAGCCAAGAATTTCATCCATGTTCCCTCAAAGTCAGCACCTGTTTCCCCTGTCCAGCAGGAATGCAGGTGGGATCCCAGAGGTATATTTTCTGTTTCCCATCCAGTCATCCAGGTTCCTCTTAAAGACTGGAGATTTGGAGAGCTACAGAGGTACTCTGCTTGACATGGAGAGAGAGTCTATTCCACAGTTGGGGGAATCTTTGGGACACAAACCTATTCTATTAATGTCACAGACCAGGTTAAGGCCTTGCATGCGGGTTGCGTGAGTGGAGTTTGTCTTACGGATATGTAGCAACTCCATCAAGGCTGGGTCTGAAATGGCCTTGTATGCCAGACACAGGCCACCTCTGAGCAGTCTGTATGAGACTGAGTAAAGGGACAGGGCTTTTGGCCTATCTGTATAACATTGGTGTTTGACACCATGGATTTTCCTGGTCAGGAACCTATGTGGTCTCTTCAACTGCTACATGTGCTTGGCAAGGTATATGCTAAAGGGCAATTGTACTCAATAATGGGTCTTATAAGGGAGGAGTACAGGGATGTTATGACCTCTTAGTTCGTGGATGAAATGCCCTTATTTATGAGGTGGGCCATGTAGAATGCCTTCCGTACAACGAAGGCAACTTGGCATCAAACGTCAGGTGGCTAACAACCTGGGTGCCCAAGTCTCTCATGACTGATTGCATGCTTAGTACATTGTTATTAATGTGATAATTTGTGAGGATGACATTTTCCCCAAAGGGGAAAATGATGCACTCTTCACAGTCAGTTTGAGGCCATGCTTCTGGCACCAGTCATTAGTTTGGTAAGGCTCTCTTGGAGGATGTTTACATCACAAGGGGAATTTAAGACAGCACCAGCTTGCAGTCATCTGCAAACCTGGTCAGCCACAGACCACTGGTTTTGACTTGCACCTCAGAAAAGTATATACCAAACAGTAGAGGTCCTAATACCCATCCTTGGGGTATATCGCTCATTACAGGTCTACTACTAGAGGTGGCTTCCCCTGCTTTGAGTGGGTTCTATCAGTGAGCCAGTTAGCTACCCATCTGGTAACATACGGGTTGATGCCTAGCTGGGAGATTTTATCTATTATGCCCGAGTGCGGATAGTGTCAAGGCTTTGGCTAGGTCAAGGCAGGCGAATATACAGATCATCATGCAGCGTTAATAACAGCCATGCCTTTGCCAACCACATGAAAGAAATCCCTTTGGTTATGTTTTAGTTTCACATTTTGACAAAATAAAGAAATGTTTACTACTCAGTAGATGAAATTACAAAGATTACTCAACAATCTTTCAATCTTCTCAGACAATGGTTAAACAACTCTCGTATCACTTGACTGCCAAGAAAGAAAAATATGTACTAATGTTCAGTAAAACTCCTCAACATTAAGCTAAAGCAACATTTCAGCATTGGATCTCTCAGCTATTGTTTTATTAAAACAGCAAAGTACTGCTGACTGTTCTATATATATATATATATATATATATATATATATATATATATATATATATATATATATATATATATATATATATATATATATATAAATATATATATAAATTATATACACACATACACATATTATACACACATATATATATATATATATATATATATATATATATATATATATATATATATATATATATATATATATATATATATATATATATACACACACACACACATCTATACATACGCTACACACATATATATGAGGGTCTACTTGTCTGTTAATCGAAAGATCGTTCTTTCCGAATGACAAACCATCGACACCACTTCAACAAGTGCACTCAACCAAAAGTGCACTTTCGCCAAAAGTTATACCAAACCAGAAATAAAACAAACACTACATATCACAGAAGCAACGCTACTGTGGGGATAAGAAATATCCTGCTTCCCCAGTGCAGTGCGATCTTGGAGTTAGTATATATAAGTAGTGGGGGTGGGGGGGTGCAGCCACTTTATGTCTCCATGGGTCACTGCAGAGGGGCTTGCCCTCTTTTGCAGTGGAGTTTTTGTTGTTGTTTTTGTGCAGTTCGGTGAACAAGTATTCACAAAAGTGCACTTTCTGTTAAGTGCACTTTTAAGCGTAAATGGGACATACTTCTGTTATTCAAATAAACGAGCTTTCAATTAACAGTAGTGACAGACCAATATATATATATATAGGTGGTGGAGATATTTACTATTCTCATGTTTTCTATTTTATTACGTTATTATTAAACAATGTTATACCTTTCATTGTGGCTAGTCTTTTAGAGAATAATTTTAACATATTGAGAGTAGTAGTGCTTATTTTACTGATGTCTGGCCTATCGAAAAGCCTTGCTGCTTTGGTTGCACCTCTACCATTTAAATTGGTATTGATTTTACTCAGTATAATTGGATACCCTTGTGGCTCAGGAGTGGCTGATTGGTGGCATCGTGGTTAACTTATAGTCTGGGCAGAGGGGTACAGTTAATAAATCTGTGTAGCCCTTTCCCAGGAGAGTAATGTGTGTGTGTGTGTGTGTGTGTGTGTGTGTGTGTGTGTGTGTGTGTGTGTGTGGCGAAATCCGTACCCAGGTGTGGGTGTGTCAGCTACTTAGACACAGTGCTCCAAGTGAATGCTTGTTTGGCATCTCTGGAAGGCAGAAGACCAGTCCCAGGTCTGGAGTGTCTTCCCTGTGTGCTTGTTGGGAAAACTGTGCTTGATGCAGGGAGATTCATCTGAAAAATACCATGTAATTCCATTCCTGTTTTAATGATATCTTGCCACCGGTATCAGTGGTGAGGCTTGAGGCTCCTATTACTGGCCTGTGGTAGAGAGGCCTGTGGTAAAGGCTACAGC